>NW_007253006.1:288942-331729 GCF_000164805.1 Carlito syrichta | reverse complement strand
GCAATCCACTCACCTCAGCCTCCCAAAGGCGCGGGATTACAGGCTGAGCCACCGAGCCGGCTCATTTCTTTGTTATGCTCCTGCCTGTGTATATATTATTCTCCCTGACTTTTCTAATGGCTGAACTTATCTTCCTTTTACCTAGAAAACACATCCTTTTCCTCCAATTCCTAACTCAAATATTTTACTGCTTTCATAAGCTATATTTCCATTGGGCTTCTAGTTCTGCTCCTGTAAAACTCATCAGGTTGTACTGCATTATTGATTTCTATGTTTTCTCCCTGTGCTACATTGTCCGTTTTTTGTGAAGTACTGCCTTTTTTTCTCTCTATCCCTGGCAACTAACTCAGTAAGTTCTTTAATAAGTGTGTGTCGAGTGACCAGCAAAGACTCACTTATCTAGTCTTTCTGGTGACGATCCAGCTCCTCCCCTAATGGTGACTCATCACTCAATAGTTGTTCATTTCCTAAGGGAATAAGTCAGCATTGCAAGTCTTGCTCTGCCACTGCCTGGTAATATACTATTCAGATGCCAAGAAGTTTTAATTCTGGTGGGTTGTAATGTTGTAAGTGATATATTTTAAGGTGTTTTATTTTGAAGGAAGAAATGCTTTGTAGTGATTAAATGGTTTGACTCTGCAATAATTGAAGTATATTTGTGGAACTATTAAAGCCTATGTCAGGATGATTTTGATGAATTGCATCTAAAACACTCCCTTTGTATAATGAATTGATATTCTTGAGTGCTATGATTACAGTGAATTTTAATTTGCATGTGATGTTAGTGGTCTCATTTGTTACTACTTAAGTTTGATTTCAATGTTTTTGATTAATTGATATAAATTATTTGAATGATGAGGTAAACTAAGCAGTTTTTTCAACATTTTGTCTCAAGAAATGTTTCTTTTATTTGCATTACTCTTGCTTGGAAGTGTCCTTGCTGTACCATAACTGGTATGTGCAAGTCATATCTCTTTCAGAACATAACATTTCGTACCAAAGAAAAGCATGCCTCAGGCATAATTCTATGAGTTAACAACTCTCTTCTTTCAAGCACCATTCCCTTGGTAAAAGTGAAATAAATAAGCATGGGTAAGATAAGAACATCATTTCTCTTACTTTTTGGCTAAAACAAGTTCTCTACTTTTCCTTAGCCATTGGACACCACTTTTTTTTTTAAAGTCTTAATTTCAATGCTGTCTTTCCCAGCTCCCTTCTCATCTCCTACCCCTAGCACCCATAAGGCATTTTGTAATTCTAGTATTTCCATAAGTTGGTAGAAATAGGGCTATATTCAGTGACTGGCTTAAAAATAAGAAAACAAATATTTATCAAGCTCCTCCAAAGTAAAGTATGCTATTACATAGTATATATTATCTAATTTGTACAACAGCCCTGCAGTGTAAAGATATACTAATTTTTATAGCTGTGGAAACTGAGACTCAGAGAGAAGAAATATTTTTTTTGAGTCTATACACAGCTTGTGATTGAGCTGATCTGAGCCCCTTACTGCCAGCTTATTCCTTGTGTTCTTTGCAGTATGCCCTCTATTACTCCTTAGCTGAAAAATATTGTACTGTTGATCTCAAAAAAAGGAATCAGGTATAGAGTTTGAATTCTCAACGATCTATTAGAGAAACTCACAGAACAAGTACCTTTGAAAAGGAGATGTATGAGTGTTAGAGTTGCTTAGGTGGGGAAGGCATTCCAGCAAGAGAAAACAGCAGGAACAAAGATACAGTCTGGGGCTACTCAGTGCTGCCTCCCATGTCCTAACTGTAAGTATTTTCTAGGGTCAGTCTGTGCTCCTTGACTTCTTTCTCCTTGTGTTTCCTTTGGAGAACTCAACCATTACACTTTCAATTCTCGAATATTGTCATTTCTTGAGTTCTAGTTGTGAGTTTACAAATGACAACCAAATAGTTTCACTTTTATACTTTCTATCGCCTCTTCTGTATAGTTTATTTCTTTTCATGTTTCTATTAGATGCAACAAATTCTTCTACTTTCCATGCTCAAAATGTAGTCGTGTTTAATTTCTCTTGATCCTCAATTTACTCTTGTTTAATCAGAAATTAGATGCCAGTGGTTTTTTGTAATCTTTTGATTTTTATCCATCTATTTCCCAAACTGTACACAATTAAATACCATATATCTGTACATCTTAATTAATGCAAGGGTGAGAAACTAATACATCTAACCAACTCAAAAATATTTGGTGCCTCCCCACTTCTGTTGAAAATGCACTATTGATAGTCGAGGGCTCTTCATTGTATCTTCAGCTTGCCTTTCTTACCTTCTCAACCTTACCCTATGTTTCTCCTCAGCATTAATCTTCTGCATAAATCAAGCTGCTTCGCCTGTTGACCTCAAGTTGTCCTTATACATTACCATTTCTACAGAGCATTTCCATAAAATTCATTGAATTTACATAAATTTCATTAACATGAACTTCATCCCCAATCATCTTGCCAATTTCAGCTTATGCCATTTATAAAATCATTCTTCACCATATAGTTCACAGAAGTTTTAAACATACATAGCATATACATAGCTCATGTTAATGACTTTACCATTCACTGAAATGGCTATGAATATATATATGGAGAGAGAGAGATGTATAAAATATATATATATATTGTATATAAAGTGAGAACCTTCAAGTTATTACCTTGTATATAACGTCTTATCTATGTAAAAGTATTTTAAAAGTTCTTATATGCCTTCAATGTTTTATGAATTCTCCATAGTACATAGAAAAATATTGTTTCTCAATTTTGCAGGCTGGAGAGCTTTTACAGAAACATCTTTCTAAAAAGAAGAAAGCTCCATTTAGTCAAATTTCAAGCAAACTACAACAAAAGTATTAATATACATACTTCTTGTTGGAGATAAAGCAAAGCAAAAGTCATTTTAACTGAGGACAATTCTGGGGAACTTGAACTACATTTTAATACCCTGACTTTATTCATTAGTATGTTCAGCAATTACTTATTGAGAACATGCTACGTGCCAGGAACTGTGCTAAGCCTTGAGGATAAAGTGATAAACAAAATACTTTATCAGCCTTCGTTGAACTTCAACTATAGTTGGAGAGAATGACGATAAAATGTAAACAATTACATCATATTAATTGCTAGCAAGAAAAACAAAGCAAAGTGAGTTATTAGAGTGAAGTGGATTGGAGAGTAATTTTGGATTTTTTTTTTTTTTTTTTTTTTTTGAGTTGGAGTCTCACTCGGTCGCCCAGACTGGAGTGCAGTGGCCGCTCCCGGCCACCGCAGCCTCGACCTGCTGGGCTCCGGCGATCCTTCCACCTCAGCCTTCCAAGTAGCTGGAATTACAGGCATGCGCTACCACGCCCGGCTGATTTTTTTATTTATTGTAGAGATGAGGTCTCGCTGCCCAGGCGGGTCTCGAACCCGCGGGCTCAGGCAATCCACTCACTTCAGCCTCCCAAAGGCGCGGGATTACAGGCTGAGCCACCGAGCCCGGCTTAATTTTGGATATTTTTAGATAAGATGTCATGAACAGTCTCTCTGAATAAACTGGAGAGAAAAAAGAATGAAGTGAAAAAATAAGACACACAGAGTTTTGGGAGGTGTAGGGTAAGGGGGCTCCAGGCAGCAGGAGCAGCTAGTGTAAGATCTTGAAACAGGAAACAAATTTTCATCTTAAGAGATGAGTGAAAACTTCATTGTGGTCGAACTAAAACAAGAATGGGATGGAATGGTAAGAGGAAAACCTCACTGGCAGTTGAGGATCAGACTAGGTAGGTACAGATTTTGTGTTTTGTACTGGATGTGATAAGAAGAGTCAGAATGTTCAAGAAGATTTACATTATAAGATTAACATGTTAAAGACTTCCTCACAGTTTGCACAGATAGAACAGATGTAGAATGACAAGAAGTGATGGGGGAAGTTCGATGCCCATTGTGGCTAGGCAATAAATTATGATGATTTCAATCAGAATGTACAGTGAGAGGACTTAATAATTTATTGGTTGTTTATATAAAGGAAAGGGAATCACTAAAGATAAGGCTTATGCTTTTTACCTGTGTAAATGGGAGGATTTGAACCTGTGCAATTCAGCCTTGGAGAAAAGAGGTTTAAAGGTTAAAATCAAGAACCAAATTTGGGCATGTTAATATTCTGCCCTATGAGCTCAAAGAAAAAAGTCCAGACTAGAGACTAAAATAAAAGTTTGCAGGGATGGTAGCAAGTGTCATATGCCTTGGATGACAATATAACTCAATGAGGGGAAATTTTGAATTAGGTGTGGTAAGGTAAAGGAGAACAGTTTTTAATAAAGGTGTGTTTGGCTTTAGAACTATTAAATTTATAATTTCTAAGAGACTTCTAAGTGGGCAAACCCAAGAAGCTACTAGAAAAACTGGCTTGATGACTAGGAAGACTTGGAGTTTGAAGTAGAGTTTGGAATAATCAAGGACGGAGCCCAGAGACTAGATTAATAAAGGACTGGACAGATAATTTCTGAGGACTGGACAGATAATTTGAGTATTAATATCACCTTAGTTAACTGAGACACAGATACAAATGATATCACAAAAGGGAAAAAAGATGTTTCAAACATGGAGTGACCGATAGTTCCAGCTACAGAGAAGTCAAGTTAGATAAAATAAAAAATTATCGTTGGATATGGCAACCAGATGTTGGTGGGAGATTTAGACAAAAGCAATTTCAGGCCTCATCTTCTTGAGAAAGTTCTTTTGTCTTTCCAAGGCCCAGGCAAAGGTGGAAATCAGTGTTCATTAGTCCAATAGAATGCACGAATTGGCTACTGGGCTCTATAGCATATGCTTTGGCATAATGTACAAATGGCCAAAATGCAGGTGTGATACTCATAGCCAAGGATCCTGTTGGTACCAAGAACAGAGACCCCATAGTCACCTCTTCCAGGCCTCTACTTGCAACGGGTTGCAGTTCTTGACAGCCTACTTGCTTACTTCTGCCCAAGTTTGATGTTCTTAAATCAAGGGCATTGTATAGTCACAAGTTTATGAAAAGGGGATTGTAGAAGCAAGCAGAGGAACTCTGAGGCTTGGCAGCAGTCGGGAGCATGAAATGCCTACACTGGGATTGTGCAACCCAGAGCAGATTCAACTGGGTCCTGAGATGTGTGTGATGAACAAGGCCCCCTAGAGGGCAGCAGAGCCTCATAGGAGGGGGGAGAAATTCCAAACGGAGGTCAGTGGGGAGTTTCACTGGAGGAGACACCAGGGGGCGATGCACATACTTGTGAAGAATGAAATAGTGAAGTCAATAATAAAATGGGCAGAAAGTCTACATTGTGTACCAGACATCAAAAACAAGTTGGCCAGGAAAAAAAAAAAAAACAAGATCTGGGCAGAAGCCAGTCACAAGAAAGCAAGGTTTACTGCTCAGTGAATGTTACAACCCAAGCAGTTACAATAAATTGGTACCATTTGCTGAGGACCTATTACTCACTATTCACCACTGTCTTAGTCTGTTTTATGTTGCTATAACAGGGTTTCACAGACTGGGTAATTATTTCTGGAGCCTAGGAAGCCCAAGAGCCTGGTGCCCGCTGGGGGGCCTATCCATGGGGTAGGACAAGCAAGCATGCAGAACAAAGACAGCAAGTGAGACCAAACTTATCCTTTCATCAGAACCTCACTCCCCACAATAACTAACCCACACCCATGATAACGGCATTAAACCATTAATGATGGCCGAGCTCTCATGACCTGATCACCTCCCAAAGAAAGGCTCCACCTCTTACTACTGTTACAATGGCAATTAATTTTCAATACACGAGTTTTAAGGACATTTTTAAACTGCAACAACCATGTTTTCTGTTATGAGCTAGATGCTATTTAGGTACTGGAGATATAAAAATGAATAAAATGCTGTCCTTCCTCCAGATAACTTCTCTACTCATCATAGAACCAGATATGCAGAGAAATATTGTAAAAATAACGCTTTGGGTCTTCGTTGGGTACATTGCAGGTACACAAAAAGGGAAACAATTAATTAAATGAAAGAAGACAGGAAAGTCCTCTAAAAAGATATAACATAATAGTATGGATCCTGGTTGTAGGAATTTTTTTCTCTCCTCTCTGATTTCTCTGGGCCTTCCCTGGAATAATAATAACAATTCTCCTTTTTCTTTCTCACTCATTTATTTTTCCCTTAGGCATATTTTTTTCTTGAGCTCTACTGAGATCCACTCACTATTGTAGGCACTGGGGCACATATTGGTCCCTCACTTCAGGAAGTTGACAATATTGTATTTGTGGTGATCCTGACAGTCATAAGCTAGGCAATCAGCTTGTCCCAGCATGCTTCCTTCATCTACACTCTACACTTTCTACATTCTGACCTCTTTCTAGGCATGAAGAAGAAAGCTTAAACTGTCAGCTCTACTAAGCCCAGTATGACAAAGAAACATAACAGAAAAATAACATAATGTCCTTCACTTAATTAGTTCTTCTTATCACTTATATAGCTAATGAACAGTAGCTGTGCATAGTGCGCCAAGCTTCTGCCTCTCAGGTCAGGATAAGTTCAAATTCCACCATGGCATTTCCCATTTGTGTTCTAGGAGTCTGATCCTTTCATCCTAGGACAAATAGGTGTGTGTTACCATCTTCATCATGAGTTTAGTGTTGTCTAACTTATTGCCTATGGCAAACTAAAAACTCTTGGAGTTGCAAAGATGTTTGAGACAATGTTTAAAACTCTCCTAGCATCGTACCATGCATATACTTGCGCTTCCTCCTTCTTTTCCTTATTCTTTGTCTTCCTGCTTATGGGTTTTTTTTAGTTTTCTTTTCCTTTTAGTCATTCCTTAGTAAGTTTGGTTATTTTTCTTTAATCTAGTTTTCTAGAGGACAAGCTTAGAGTTCAGTGCCCAAATATGGATCCTGTCTTTGCCCCTTTATACTGTGTGACTTTGAGCAAGTTATCTAACCACTTTGTGTCTCATTTTCTTTATTTGTACAATGGGGATGGTAATAGTATCTATATAATAGTGTCTCTGTAAAATTAAATTATAAAATCTATGTATAACATCAATTCTATAATTAAGTAGTATTTCTCCCATGATTCAAAGAGGACACTTAAGAAAATATGATTTAAGTTATTCAAAATCATGCAGCTAGTAAGTGGTATTGCTAAGAATCAAACTTGTCGCCTTTGGGAGGCTGAGGTGAGTGGATTGCCTGAGCCTACGGGTTCGAGACCCGCCTGGGCAGCGAGACCTCATCTCTACAATAAATCAAAAAATCAGCCAGGCGTGGTAGTGCATGCCTGTAATTCCAGCTACTTGAAAGGCTGAGGCGGAAGGATCGCCGGAGCCCAGCAGGTCGAGGCTGTGGTGGCCGGGAGCGGCCACTGCACTCCAGTCTGGGCGAAGGAGTGAGACTCCAACTCAAAAAACAAAAAACAAAAAAAAGAATCAAACTTGTTTTAATTCCAAAGCCAATACACTTAATACCATGATGCATTACCTAGCTTAAGCCAATTAAAGCTCCATCTAGTTAGAAAAGTTGAAGTATGATATTTCTATCTATATATGTCATTTATGTGTAATTGTATAGAGACGTGTGTGATTGTGTGTATACATACATGTATATGTGCCCATGTGTGTATGTATGTTGATAGAAAGATCGATAGATAGATATAGACAGATAAAATGCTATATAACTCCATGCTTTAGCTTATCACACTCTGCCATGATAAACTTCTGTATTTCCAGATCACAGTGCAACTCCTAGTTCTCAGTACCTGGCACATAAAAATTACTTAAGAAGCAGTAGTAAATTTGGGGATGGGAGTATCTTCTATTGTGAAACTAAAACAATTTTACTTTTAGATATTGTGATAGAAGTCTGGCAATGTGGATATCTGCTTATAAGTGGCAAAATTGGGAAGCCCATCTGTTTTAATCATGTGTGAAGATAATAAGTCACAAAATATTATCTTAAAACCAGAAGAAATAGAATTCCTCTTATTAAAGTGGTACTCTTGAAACAATGTGACAAAGAACAGGGGAAATGGAAAGGCAGTCCCTAGCCCAGACTTGTGATTCAGTCCCTTTCACCTAGGACTATGGAGTGCAGATGATTATTTTGATGCTCATGTTAGTGCATCGAACTTGCTAGGACTGCTCCCCTCTGCTCGGGTGTCATTCCCACTCTTGGGCAGCTACAATGATTGAAGTCAGCACGATGCTCCTCACTTCACTCCTCCCTCCTGGCACACAAACAGGAACAGGGAACACCCCAACATCCTTCTCCTGCCCCTACTTCACCTTGGTCTTATTGAAATCAAATAGTTTCAAAACCTGAGAGAGATGGAAACTAAACTTCTTTGAAAACATTGGAAACACTTTTTATTTGTTTAAGTAGTTCAGAGATAAGGTAAGAACAAAAGGGACAAAATGTATGTGTGGAGATAAGACGGGGGAGTTATGAGATGAAAGAGGAAGAGGACTTGAGGAAGAAAGGGGCCAGCAGACAACTTAGCTGGGATCAGAGGGCCTGGAGAATGCACTTATGTACAGTGGAAGAAGAAGGCTAGTTTTGATGGCGTTAGATTTGCCTTGCCTTTGATAGGCATTCCTGCTTTATCAGTACCAAGCTAAATTCATGCAAAAGGCATTTATTAAGTTGCTGCTAGATACTAGGCCCTAGTCTAGGTGCTTGTTAAAAGAACAGACATTCTCTTGCCCTCGTGAAGTTTAGTCTTGTGAGAAATACAGTAAAAATACTCATAAGCAAACAGCTATCTAATTACAACTTGTAATAGTCATTATAAAGGAAGAGAATAGGGCTCTACTAGAGATTAACAAGGGAGACAAGCTGAGATGAAGTAAAAAGAACATCATTTGTATTCATATTATTTTCAAATTCAGCCTAAATCACAGCAGCGTAAATCAGAGTGCATAGGAGCAAATGAATCACGTGAAGTAAAGTCCAGATGGAGGTAAAAGTCAAAGATGTGTTAACCTACAAGAAATAATGGAGATTATAACCACTATGTCTCATATTAAAAACCCACGGTGTCATAAGTATTAGGGGACATATGGATAAAACAAGTCAAATATTTTGCATCAGAGCTATCTAGGAAAAACCTGTGTGGTTATAGAAGCTATTAATACATAAGAAAATGACGGACATGAAAGTAACTTTGTGAAGCTTTATAAAATAAATTATTTTACACAAATTAACTTACCTGATCTTCTGCATTTCCATTTTACAGATGGGAAAATTGTAACCCAGAAAACATAAGCAACTCTACTAATATAACACAGCTAGTTTACGATTCCCTCATGGGGTTAGAGGAAATTCTGGGAAATGGGTAAATCCAGGTTTTATAAGACCTAAAGTTCATTTTATTTGGGGAGCTTCATTTATGAAATATATTTCAAAATGTATACTTGGGCCTAGGAGTTCGAGGCTGCAGTGAGCTAAAATCGTGTCACTGCACTCCAGCCTGGGTGTCAGAGTGAGACCTGTCTCTACAGAAAAAAAAAGTAATAGATGATGAAATTTGAATACAAAAATAAAAACAGGGTTTTGCAAAGGGCTTCTGTGAGGAAGGCCCTGATACTCCAACAGCTTCAGAACAAACCTGCTTCCGAAGAGGAGCACTGTCAGTCCCCAATCTAAGAAACTCATGTTGCTAGTGCAAATTGTAGTCAAGGATAGTACCAAAGAAGTTTCAGGCTTCCTATTAACAGGGTAGAGAGGGCTCAGGAAAGCACACAGGCAGTGGCTCAAGCCAAGGAGATTGTGAAAAAATGAAAGGGTTTGAAAAATGGCAGAGCTGCCTGTGCCTCCTAGGCCATTTAAAGACCAAACTAGGTTCAACAGATGACGCAGCTGGCATTGGTAGCCAGTATTTTAGAAAGAAGCAATATACTTCATGGTTAACCAATCCAGTAACCTTGGGCAAGTTATTTAATATCCTGTGTCCTAGTTCTTGCTCGTTTATAAAAGAGGGATAATAACAGTATCTAATTCATAGGGCTGTTATGATGATCAAATCAGTAAATTCAGGTGCTTAGAATGGCAACTGGTATATTCTGAGTGCTCAGCAAATAAGAGCTCTTACTGTCGTTGTTACCCAGCTTCATCTGACTCCAAGCCTTTCCCAGTTGTTCATGTACAAACATGTAAGGAAAATCCATGTTGGAAAACTCCTCATCTGTCTTTAGAAAGACTAAAGCATGTGTCTGAAAATTTCTCAGTCCTAAGATGGAAGCCAACAACTTTTTCTTTTTTCCTTTTTTCTTTTTTTGAGAAAGCAAGATTTATGGAGAGGACAGAAAAGTTCCCACAGTGGGAGGGGACCCGAAGGAGTTGCCATAACAACTTTGAGTTAATGCTTTACTGATACCTTGCCTTAAGTTGATCTTTTTCTCCTGTGGAGATCTTCCCTTCTACTCAATGTTTTGTGCCTTTCTAAAAAGTGTTCCCTATTGAGGATGTTGTATAAGATTGCAAGGCACCTTAGGATTGGTTTTAAAATCTGCATCTTCCTGGACTTCTCTAGATTGTGAAACAAATAGCAGTGCTGAAGTAAAGCACACAATAAAATGGCAATGACTTATGATGATTCATGTCTGAAAACAAGTTCTCATCGCAAGTGGGATTAAAATACATCCTCTGGGAATTCTCTGGAAGCTAAATGAAAGGCTTTACTCAATACAAAATTTAACACATTTCCATAATATTTGCTATGCCGTAATTTATTAAACTATTCTCTAGTGATTGTTCTTGTTTTGTTTTTGCTATTTTTTATAACACAAAAGGGAAAAATCTTTGTGCAGAAACCTTGGAGCTTTTTGCTGAATTATTTCCTTAGAATAAATTCCTGTGAACAGAATTTACTTTTTAATTGCTTATTTGCATTGCTTCCTTGCCTGTCAACTTCTGCCTTCCCTTTATTTGCATAGTGATCAGTATAATATGTTACCTGAAAGCTTCTCAAATACTTTCGCAACAATTTTCACTTCTGACAGTTGTTCTGGGGCTACTAATCATGCTTAATTTTTTTAAAATCCAAAATCTTTGAATGAATCAAGTAGACATTTCAAGTCTGGACAAAAGATGTTTTTCTGTACATGAAAACCACAAGATCAGCTGGAATATTTAGTGTGTGTGTGTGTGTGTGTGTGTGTGTGTGTGTGTATACACACATATATATACACACAATATATTTACGTGTGTACAGATACATAGAAGATTGAGAGATAAGACTGAAATATGGAATTACTCTACAGTATCACTAGGTGGATATGAACTTTTAAAATTTGGCCTAAACCAGGCTCGGTGGCTCAGCCTGTAATCCCATGCCTTCGGGAGGCTGAGGTGAGTGGATTGCCTGAGCCCGCGGGTTCAAGACCCGCCTGGGTAGGCGAGACCTCATCTCTACAATAAATCAAAAAATTAGCTGGACGTGGTAGCATGCGCCTGTAATTCCGGCTACTCAGAAGGCTGAGGTGGAAGGATCGCCAGAGCACAGCAGGTTGAGGATGTGGTGGCCGGGAGCGGCCACTGTACTCCAGTCTGGGTGACAGAGTGAGACTCCAACTCAAAACAAAACAAAACAAAAAACTTGGCCTTATTCTTTTGCACTCAACTGAAGATCCATAATGACTTTCCTTCTGCCTTCATCTAGACTTTTCCTCAGATCATTTGGACTTGAAAGCCTGACTTGGGCTTTCCTTCAACTCTATACGTAGCACTTAGGAGTTGTCAAATCGTTCTCCCACCTCATCTGTCTGTCTTTTGATATCACACAGCATCCCACACATTCACACTGACTATCAGCTCTTCTCAGTGATGCCTATTTTACAGCCTCCAGATTTTTGGTGTTTTTCTATCTAGGTAAACCCCAGTCAGAGATATGACAGTCTGTTTGCATGTTAGCAGGAGCTTGGAGGGTGATTTATTTCACTTGGCCATTATGTAGTCAAATTTGACCTTTTGCAAATAAGTTTATATTGTGCTCAAAGTCTAGCTCCAATAAGTACACACTATTACCTTCATGTGTGACCTTTATAGTCTCTCAAATGTGTTATCATATTATTTTGTAAATTTTTTTTTTAAGTATGAGAGGAAGATCAAAGTAAGCTGTTAATAAAGAGCATGAAACTTGGAAATAAAACACCTGGTTCCTTGTCCCATTTCTGTGACATAGTAGTTGTAAGGCTTTGGCCAGATTGGGACACTGTCAGAGCCACAGGTCTGAGGGTTGGAGATAACTGTTACATTTCTGATTTTGTCAAGAAAAATAAACAACATAGGAAAAGTTTTTCTATAATATTGTAAATGTTATTCAAAAACATATTATGCCATAGTTTTTCTCTTCACTTTTTAGCTGCCAAGATCCAAAATTAGGACAGTTCTAAAAGGAATGTGGCAGTAAATCTGAAAAACAAAATGCAGTATGCTGTATTCTGCCTCATACATTTTCCCTAAGACATTTTAAAAGTATAAACTGTGTTTCTGAGTGATCACTAAAGATGTTACTTATGGGTAGGTGTTTGATTCAAGCTTTGCCTGAGGCCCCAAAGCTGAAATCTTGTCTGATGTTCAAGGAACCAATGTGGGAATAGGGTTGAATGTGCTCAAAGCTGCTACAAAGCTTTGTATTGGCACATAGGGGAAGCAGATACAATGACTAGAACAAAATTAAGATTAAAAACTTAAGTCAGAAGCATCCTGTCCAAAGCTAGGGAGGTAAAGGGAAAGAGAGGAATAAGAATGAGAAACTGGCTCCAAAAGTTGCCATAATCACCTCACATCAGAGGCCACCTGAGGAGAATTCCAAAATAATCCAGTAGGGCCAGGACCATGTTTACATGGATCAATCACCAACTAGTAAAAATAGTAAACACACAAAGACAACGAACTTCGTTTGCTTTATTTTGTTTTCCTTACACTTTCTTAGTCTAATAACAGAAAAGGTAACTGAGAAATAATATCTGTTTAAACATGCAAGCCAACGCCAATACTTCAAATGTATGTGACAAAAAGAATTTTCAGAGTCTGTATAAGGCTTCAGTGCTGTGCCTAATTTCCCATTATCTAATCAGTTTGATAAGGTAATGTTAAATAAGTAACTGGTTACGAGTATAATTAGCAGAGCTTCCAGTAAGTGACTAGGGTGTTTGCACCATGGTTATTAACAGCCATTGGGTTAGGCTTTCCCTAAGAGTGGATTATTGAGAAAATAGTACTTTGTTTTCCCCAATCTATCTTTCTCTTTTTTTGGTGTTCCATATAAATCTAACTTATGAAGCTCTCACATGTGTTTTATACAAATGGTACATAAAGAAAGGAATAATATTTAGAATAATACAAATGTCTAGATAAAAACAAAATATGTGTTGGTACTTACTTCTATAGGGTCTTCATAAACACACACACACACACACACACACACACACACACACAAATTATAAACGTTCAAACCTAAATAAATACCATAAATAACTTTAGAAATTCTTAGACTCAACCTTGGTAGAAAAAGTAACAAAACTGGCCAGATATAGTGGCTTATACCATGCTTTGGGAGGGTGAGGCAGGAGGATTGCTTGAAGCCAGGAATGAAAGAACAGCCTAGAAAACACATAGGGAGACCCTCTCTCTACAAAAAAGTTAAAAATTAACTGGGAGTGATAGTGCATGTATGTAGTTTTAACTATTTGAAAGTCTGAGGTGGGAAGATTACTTTAACCCAGTAGTCTGAGGATACAGTGAGCTAAGATGGCACGATTGTACTCCAGATTGGACAACAGAACAAGATCCTGACTCTTAAAAAAAAAGAAAGTAATTAAACCAAGTAAAGCAGATAGGAGATTTCTGCATTAGAGGATCTAAAACATGATTATAAGTGGTTTGCACAAAAGCAAGCAAATCACACAAAAGAATTTATGATACTAAAAATGCTAATTCGGTGTTTCAGAGGACACAGTGACTCAAGAACCTACCTATTTTAACCTTTCTACTATACCGTTTTTTGGAACATTGGCTGAGCTTCTCTTGTGCCTGCAACATGGTGATAGCATTGTCAGGTAATATACCCAGACAACTGTCCACAGCAAAAAGAGACTATGTTTTCCAGTGTTTTAGTGATATCACTAAATAAATTGTTCTTAGAAATTGTTCTCAAGGTCTTCTCCAGAAGACTCTTTCTCGTGATCATTGGCCAAAACTAATAAGTGAAATGGCAAGTGATCATTATCATTATCATCTTACTCTAATTAGCAACTACTTCCTAAAGGTAAGGATGAGACAGCTTAAGAAGAATGTTACTATGCAAAGGAGTGGTGAATCTATTTTTAAAAAATTATAATCGTTTATACAAACTTTTTGGCTTCAGTATTTCACAGCAGGCCAATCATTTTTTTCTATTTCTATATTTTTGCCTGTTCCACAAGCATCTTATCTTTCTTAGTCTGTTTGGGTTGCTATGACAATGGGAGGAAGAATCCCCCCCCAAAATAATTTATTTGTAACAAATTGTATATTTATTCTTATGTTTATACCTCAGTCACCATCAAAGTACCCCCCATTTGATCGCAATACACTTATAACAATACCTTTTCCACTGCTCAAAGAATTTTTGTACTCATCAATTTTGATGCCTTTTAGTGCTTCTGCCACTTTTTGTTTCACTTCTTCCACATCGGCAAAACATTTCCTTTTGAGGATTTTGTTCATCTAGGGAACAAAACAAACAAAAGCAAACAAACAAACAAAAAACACAGTTGCTCTGGGCGAGATCAGGTGTACAGGGAGGGTGGAGCATGGAGGTCATCCCAGTTTTGGTCAAAAACTGCTAAACACTCAGCACAGGGTGGGCAGGTGCACTCATAAATAACCCATCACAAAATGGGCAAATATGTTGGAAGAATCTCCCCCTCAAAATTCACTGAAGTTGAACCCAGTCTTTCACAACAATACTAGCTGGTAAACTGATGCCAACAGCTTTCCAGAACACTCACCTGGGGGAGGGCACCCTCATAATACCATAAACATGGTGATTAGAAACATCATTTATTTCTCAAGTTCTGGAGACTAGGAAGTGCAAGATCATGATGCTTGCACATTCAGTGGCTGGTGAGGTGGTGCCTTTGGGTTGTGTCCTCATGTAGTGGTGGGGCAAGGAATGTCTTTAAAGACATGAATCCCATTCACGAGGGGCCTGCCTCAATGGTCAGATCATTTCCCCAAGGTCTAACTTCCTGATGCCATCTCCTTGAGAGTTAGGATTTCAACATATAAATTTGAGGAGAGTACTAACATTCAGACTACTGCACTGTCCAAAGAGGCTGTTTCATTTTTCTAAACTTGAACTTTCACAAAACTCATATTCCACTCATTCTACTCTCATTGATTATCGCTGTGACTTTATCAAGAGGTCTAAGATCATCTAACATGCCAGCTGAAAATTTCTCCATAACTTGATTCCCCTTTTATTCATTCACTAAATAAATATTACCACACATAATATTCTAGGCACTGGGAAGATAGCAGTGAAGAAAATAGTACAAAATTCATGCCGTCATAAAACTTGCATTCTATTTGAGATTCCATTGGAGAAACAAAAATAAGTAAAATAAATAAGTAAAACATAAATTTATATTGGATGAGTGCTCCTGATAAAAGCAGGGAATGATAATAAGGACAGTGGAGTATAGTTTCTTTTTAAATAGGGTGGTCATGGCAGGATATATTGAAAAAGTGACATTTGGGCAAAAATTGAAGAGGTAAGCTTTAAGGATTTTTTAAAGAAAGCATTGATGGCAGAAGAAACAGCCAAAACAAAAACACTATAGTTGGAGGATGTCTGGTGTCTTCAAGCAGCAAGGAGATCTGTGTGGATGAAACAGTGCAAGCAAAGGAGAAAAAGTGAGTTATGAGATCAGAGACGCAGTGGGAGAGTGGAGAGACAATGCAGGCATTTGTAAACTATTCTACAAAATTTAGAATTGACTCAAAAAATAGGTAACTAATTGAGAGTGTGAGCAGAGGAGTAATATGAAAAGATTTTTGTTTTGACAGAATTGTTCTGCTTGTGGGGTAGATTGGATTGGGTTGGATTGAGGTTGGAGGAAGCTAGTAAGGACAGAAGCAAAACTAGTTTAGAAAGCTATTACAATCTTAAAAAGCTGATGATGGCTTGAACCATTATAGCAAATACTAGTGATAAATGGTCAGAGTCTAGGTATATTTTAAAGGTGGAGGTTACAGTATTTACTGACCGATTACAATGTGCAATTGAAAACGTGTTCTTTCTACTTTTTTCCTAAAATAATTTTATCTCAAAACTCTCTACATTAGTTATAATTTTCCTCAAACATCTTTAATCTATTTTCTCAATCTCTTGGCTAAAGTCTATAAAATATCTTCAGTTTACACTTATGCTTAAAACCAAAACAAGGCCAGATGTAGTGGCTGTAATCCCACTACTTTGGGAGGTTGAGGTGGAAGAATTGCCTGAACCCCAGAAGTCAAGGCTATGATGAGCTGTGATCATGCTACCGCACTCTAGCCTGGGCATCAAAATGAGACTCCAAATCAAAAACAAACAAACAAATAATAACAAAGCACCTTGGTGATTTGATAACCCTTCAGGTCACCTTTCTATTTTATTTCATTCATTTATTCATATAGGCATTCCCTCAGAAAATGTTTGCCGAGGGCTTACATAATGCAGGCACCATGTTTAAGGTTTATTTTCTTTATTTTTTATTTTTTATTTTTCCTATTTTTTTTTTTTGAGTTGGAGTCTCACTCTGTCACCCAGACTGGAGTGCAGTGGCCACTCCCGGTCACCACAGCCTTGACTTGCTGGGCTCCAGCTATCCTTCCGCCTCAGCCTTCCAAGTAGCTGGAAATACAAGCGTGCGCTACCACGCCCGGCTAATTTTTTGATTTACTGTAGAAATGAGGTCTCGCCAAGTTGCTCACGCAGGTCTCGAACCCACGGGCTCAGGCAATACACTCACCTCGGCCTTCCAAAGCACGGGAGTACTGGCTGAGCCACTGAGCCCAGTAAGGTTTATTCACCTTGATCATTTTTTCGAACTTCTCTGGACTTCCTGGTTTATGCCAAAGCTTAGTCTTAAAACTCTGCCATCTTTACTGCAATTTTGATTCAAACATCTCTTATAGAATTTTACTTGACATTCAGAGTAACTTGTCCCGTAACTAATTCAGTTGTCTCTCACTCAATAACTTTTACTTACTTTTTTTGACACTTTAACCAAAAAGACTCTTTTCCTCCCATATAACTTTTCTCTGCTCATATCATACCTATATTCTGAAGAACAGAAAGTAGTTGAGGAAAAAGAGGATTTAAATTTCCTTTGTAAATAGAATGCACTTATAATGGTTTAAATGAGAGATTTTCTTGAAGAACATACTCCTACCCACTTATGCCCCAGACTTACCCTCCTGCCTCATTACTGTCCATTCCAGATTGAGTTGCTAAAATTTACACATAAAGCATATGTGAAATATGCAACATTTTCCAACTCTCTTTTACAGACTTCTTAGAGAGATTATGCTGATTCTATTTTTTTCTGAATAGTTTAAAACATAACAGCATAAAAGTAAAACATGCCGTGGTTTCTACACATTTGAGAAAATATCTCCCTGTGGATTTTATGAAGTTGAATGGCAGCTAGGTTGAAAATGGAAAATGAGTTGGTGCTGAAAGAGTTCACAAGGATTAAACCCTTCAAGGCGCAGAGGATGGAGCATAGCAGAAGTTAGCATGGAAGAGAGAGTGACAACAAAAATTACTTCTCAAGACAATTTTATCTGTTGGAAAAACAAAACCTTGAGCAGAATAGTCAACAAAACTGTGGAGTCAGAGAATAGTGCCTCTGGTACCTTTAGCTTTCTTGTTTACTATTCCTTTCTCCCTTCACTATTGAGACCTCTGGAATCTTTAAGCTCTCTTTCCCCACTCATCTTTAGCCAAATATGTTCTCAGAGAGTCTGCAAGATCTATCAAAACACATTCTTCTAAACCATGCCATGGGATATCTACTCACAACAGCATTTGCATCATGATTGACATCACTCATGGAGGATGGAAAACCTCTGCTCCATGGCATTAAGGAAAGCTGAGGGGCAAATTCACCAATGGAATCTTCCTAGCATCTCAGAAATAGTGTCATTTTGGGAAATTCCACTTATACACATCCACTGGACCGTCCCTTCCAAACCATTTAAAGGTCTTATCTATAATCCCTCTTTGAGGATAAAACCCCTTCATCTTCAACCTCTTCACTAAACATTCAATTTACTGTCCTTTTTTAAAAAAGTAACTGAAACCTAGTTTCCTTTTAAGGACATCTCTCACCCTATAACTTTTTCAAATAAGGTTACTTATTCTTCCATCACTCATCACGTGTTCCACAGGCCATGGAGGTGGGGTTCCACAACTCAGTGCTGCTTCCAAGTGCACTCCACATCCATACCCGTAGAAGTGCCAACATCAATAAATGCTGACTCAGTTGAGATGCAGGACATCTAGTTATCCACCTACCTTTTCACTTGGTTTATAACTTCTACCAACTTCTGGGAAAAGAATTTCTATCACCCAAGCTCCACTATCCTTCTGAGTAAATTTAGTGTCCTTGTAAAGGACAAACCATTACTCTAGCTCCCTCCATCCCCATTCTAGCCATATTTTTCCTGACCACTCACTTAAACTTATTATCTCAAACACACTCACATACAGCAACTTTGTTTCCAATACCAAATTCTTCTTTTATTCCAGCTTCAGGCATTATTCCTCCTGTACCTGCTATTTTGTCTAATAAATACATTAATTCTTTAAATTTAATGAGTTTGCCATTTCATTCTGGACTCATTTACCCATTCTGGATAACATAACCAATATAGAAATGTCAGTAAGTCAATGTTTAGTAGATATTGGCAAGAAAGAGGAAATTAAGTAAAGAAATGAAATTTTTATTTAAATCATTATATTACATTTACTATCAAATCCTGAGTGATTCTTACCACCACATCATTTAGATTTATCAGATGAGTATGGGTCCTTAGAAAACTGAATGACGAGGAGCTAGAATTTTCAGGTGAACAGAACACAAAAGAAGGCAGTAGTTGTGATCTTAATATTAGAAAGAATATGCTTTAAGCTATCAAAAATTTTAAAAGTTATGGAAGATCACTACATAATGATAAAAGGTTTAATCCATCAACAAGAAATATCCATCTTAAACATATATGCACTCGACATAGGAGCACCAACCTTTATAAAGCAATTCCAGGTTAACTAAAAAAGAGATATTGACTCTAACACTATCGTAGCTGGGAACTTAAATACCCCACTATCAACCCTAGATAGATCATCGAGGCAAAAAGTCAACAAGGAGATCTGGACTCTCAACTTGACACTTGACCAAATAGACTTAATAAATATCTACAGAATACTCCACCCAACAACCATGGAATATATTATACTCATCACCACATGGAACATACTCCAAGACTGACCACATCCTTAGCCATAGATCAAGTATAAACAAATTTGATAAAATTGAAATACTGCCATGCACCTTCTCAGATCATAGGAGAATAAAAATAAATATCAACAACAACAAAGCTACCCCCAAACCCACAAAGACGTGGACACTAAACAGTATGATGCTGAACAATGCCTGGGTCAACATGAAACTCAAAGAAGAAATTAAAAGATTTCTGGAAACAAATGAAAATAAAGACACATCTTACAAAACCTCTGGGATGCCATGAAAACAGTACAGAGAGGGAAATTCATTTCTTTACGAACACACATCAAGAAAATGGAAAGCTCACATGTTAACAGCCTAGCAAATCACCTAAAGGAGTTGGAAAGATAAGACTACCAAAATCCTAACTTCAGCAGCAGAATCCAGATCATCAAAGTCAAAGCCCAAATGCAGACCATAGAAAACAAAAATATCATAGAAAAAAATCAATGAAACAGAAAACTGGTTCTTTGAAAGGATAAACAATATTGATGGACCCCCTTAGTCAGATTGACCAAGAAAAAGAGAGAAAAAGCTCAAATACGGTGGCTCAGCCTGTAATCCCGTGCCTTTGGAAGGCTGAGGTGAGTGGACTGCCTGAGCCCACAGATTCGAGACCCGCCTGGGCAGGCGAGACCTTATCTCTACAATAAATCAAAAAAATTAGTCGGGCGTGGTAGCGCACGCCTGTAGTTTCAGCTACTTGGAAGGCTGAGGCGGAAGGATCGCCAGAGCACAGCAGGTCGAGGCTGCAGTGGCCAGGAGCAGCCACTGCACTCCAGTCTGGGCGACAGTGAGACTCCAACTCAAAAAAAAAAAAGCTCAAATAAACACAATCAGAAATCCAAAAGATCAAATTACAACATACTCTAAAGAAATGCAAAAAATTACCAGAGATTATGATGCACACCTGTATGGAAACAAACTCAAAAACCTAAATGAAATGGAGTACTTTCTGACATTACACAACCACGCAGCGTTGAAACAAGAAATTGACACTTCAAATAGACCAGTAACAACCCAGGAAATCAACTCCATCATACGAAAGCTACCCACAAAAAAAAAAGTTTTGGACCAGGTGGCTTTCCAGCAGAGTTCTACAAAATATACAAGGAAGAGTTGATACCAACACTATTTACCATAATACTATAAGAAAGGGATTGGCCGTAGCGGTATAATGCTGGGATGGTGGTGGGGGGACACAACATCAGTAAAGGTACCCGATCTCAAACCCGGCAAAGTAGAGATCAAAAGGAGGCCCAAATTTTACCTATAAGATGACCACATGCATACCTAATCCTGAATTGTACTCCACATCTTGAACATAAAATGTTAAAATTATTTTTGAAAAAGTATGCCAAGTAATGGAGAAAGATAGAACTCTCCCCAAATCATTTTATGAAGCTAACCTCACACTGACACCCAAACCAGATAAAGATCCAACAAAGAAACAGAACAACAGGCCAATATTCCTGATGAACATAGATGCAAAAATACTCAACAAGATTCTAGCAAATCGGATCCAACAATTTCAAAAATCATCCACCATGACCAAGTAGGCTTCATCCCCAGATGCAGGGCTGGATAAACATCCACATGTAAAAATAGGAATCACATGATTATATCATTATATAATATATAATCATTATTATATCATTAGACAGACACAGAAAAAGCTTTCAATAAAATCCAGCATCCCTTCTTGATAAATACCTTTGAACACCTAGGTATAGAGGGAACATAGCTCAAGATAGTAAGAGCCATCTATGAGAAACCCACAGCTAACATACTGCTAAACAGACAAAAACTGGAGTATTTCTCCTGAAAACTGGAATAAGACAAGGCTGCCCACTTTCACTGCTCCTATTCAACATAGTGTTGGAAATCCTAGCCAGAACAATCACATAAGAGAAGGAAATCAGGGGCACCCAAATAGGAAGAGAGGAATTCAAGTTATGGCTCTTTGCTGATGATAAGATTCTAAGCCTCGAAAATCCAAGAGAATCTGTCAAAAACCTTCTTGCACTGATAAAGGACTTTGGCAAATTCTCAGGGTACAAAATCAATATGCAAAGGATAATCGCATTCTTTTTTTTAAATCAGGAAATAGTGTGCAAAAGAGGAAGTCCACAGTTAGTCTCATTCTTATACACCAACAACAAGCAGACAGAGACCCAAATAAAAAGCACAGTCCCATTCACAATAGCACCAAAAAATATGAAACGCCTCAGCATCTTCCTAACCAGAGAAGTGAAATACCTTTACAACAAAAACTACAAAACACTGCTCAAATAAATCAAAGATGACATAAACAAATGGAAAAATATTCCATAGATTGGAAGAATCAACATTGTTAAGATGTCCATCCTATTCAAAGCATTCTACAGATTTAATGCAATACCTATTAAATTCCTAGCATTATTCTTCTCAGATCTGGAAACAACAATACAGAAACTCATATGGAAACATAAACGATCCGGAATAACCAAAATAATTCTTAGCAAAAAATTAAAGCAGCATCTTTACAATAAATCTCACACACACACACACACACACACACACACACACACAACTAGTCAGGCATAGTGGTAAGCATCTGTAGTTCCAGTTACTTGGAAGGCTGAGGCAGAGGGATTGCAGGTCAAGGCTTTGGTGGCCATGAGCGTGCCGCTGCACTCCAGCCTGGGCGATAAGAGGAAGACTGCAACACACACACATACACAAAAGCAGGAGGTGTCACACTTTCAGACTTTAAACTTTATTATAAGGCTATAATAATCAATACAGCCTGGTACTGGTACAAATACAGCATACAGAACAATGGAACAGAATAGAGATTCTGGAAGCAAAACCTCAATTTCTCAACCAACTCATCTTCAACAAAGCCTCCACTAACAACCACTAGGGAAGGGAGACCCTATTCAGTAAATAGTGCTGAGTAAACTGGCTGACCTCATACAGAAGATTAAAACAAGACTCCTACCTACCACCATACACAAAAATCAACTCTAAATGGGCCAAAGACCTAAACGTGAAACCTCAAACTATAAGAACCTTAGAAAATGCAGGAGATACCCTGATGGAAATTGGAACTGGCAATCAATTTCTGATCAAAACTCCAAATGCCCATCCCATAAGACATAAGATAGACAAGTAAGACCTCATCAAACTGAAAAGTTTCTGCAAAGCAAAAGAAACCATCATGAGAGCAGGAAAACAACCCACAGAATAGGAAAAAAATTTGCCAACTGTATATCTGACAAAGGCCTAACATCTAGAATCTACAAGGAACTCAAAGTTGCCAAAAAGAAAAAAAAAACAAACAGACCTATTAAAAAGTAAGCAAAAGATATGAATAAACACTTCTCAAAAGAAGATGTATGCACAGCCAACAGATACATGAAAAAATGCTCAGCCTCACTAGTCATCAAAGAAATGCAAATTTAAAAAACTACAATACTATCTAACTCCAGTCATGATAGCCATCATCAATAACTCAAAATACAACAGATGCTGGAGAGGATGCAGGGAAAAGAGAACAATTCTACACTGTTGGTGGGAGTATAAACTAGTACAGCCTCTGTGGAAAACAGTATGGTGATTCCTAAGAGATCTAAAAATCGACTTCCCATATGATCCCACAATCCCCTTACTGGGAATATACCCAGAGGAACTCAAATCACTCGATGCAAAAGATACCTGCACAGGCATGTTTATTGCAGCATTATTCGCAATAGCAAAACATGGAACCAACTGTGTTACTCATAAAAAGAGGACTAGATTTTTAAAAATGGAACATATACATGATGCATGATGGAATATTATGCAGCCATAAAGAAGGATAAAATTATGAACTTTGCATCAACTTGTATGGACTTAGAGGCTGTAATACTGAGTGATCTATCACAGAAACAAATAACTGAGTATCACACGTTCTCACTCATAAGCAGACATTGAACAATTATAGTAATACTATAAGAAAGGGATTGGTAGTAGTGGGAAACTGGTGGGGGGAGGGGCAGGATTGGCAGTAGTGGGGAAATGCCAGGGGAGGGGGGCACACTTCATCAACAAGGGTATCTGCATAATGAACATTTGTATACCTAACCCTGAGTTGTACCCCACATATTTAAAATACAATAATTTTTAATTGAACAAAAGGTATGAATAGACATTTCTCAACAGAAGACATACAAGCAGCCAATAGATACAGGGAAAAATGCTCAGCTTCACAAATTATCAAGAAAATGGAAATTAAAACCACACTGAGATACCACCTAATTCCAGTCAGGATGGCTATCACCAATAACTCAAAAAACTACAGATGCTGGAGAGGATGTGTAATAAAGGGAATGCCTTTATACTGTTGGTGGAAGTGCAAACTAGTACAGCCTATGTGGAAAACAGAGTGGCGATTCCTAAAAGTTCAAAAACTGACCTTCCATACGACCCAACAATCCTCCTTCTGGGAATATACTCAGAGCAACTCAAATCACTCTATGAAAAAGCTTCTTGCACATACATGTTTATTTTGCAGCACTATTCACAACAGTGAAAACATGGAACCAGCCATTCTATCCCTTGAAAGTAGACTGGATTTTTAAAATGTGGAAAATATATACAATGGAATATTACACAGTCATAAAGAAGGACAACATTATGAACTTTGCAGCAACTTGGTTGAATTTAGAGTCTATAATACTCAATGATCTATCACAGAAACAATGAATTGAGTACCACATGTTCTTACTCATAAGCAGACCCTGAACAATTACTGTAATACTATAAGAAAGGGATTGGCAGTAGTGGGGAACTGCCCAGGGGTGGGGGAGGATGCACACCTCATTAATAAGGGTATCTTGTCTTAAACCAGGTAATGTGTGGTCCAAAATGAGAACCAAACTTTACCTGTACAGTGGCCATTTGTATACCTAACCCTGAAATGTACCCATCTTTAAAATAAAAATAAAAAAGAGGAGCTAGAGCTTCTGGATAAAGAAGGTACAGAAAGAACATTCAAACAAACTAAACAGATATTCAGGGAAGACAGCTAAACCTTGTTTCAGAACAAGTCCTTCTAAAATGTATTAAACTATTGTGAGAGTTTCTCATGTAAAGCTTCTGGCATATAAACCAAAGGGTCAAAGCTGTATTGAGCACAGATCTAGAAATCTAGAGTTTCTAAGAAAAACATCAGAATAAAGAGCCTTGAACTCAATATTAAGCATGTACAAGGCACTCACTAAATATTTTGAGAAAATGCTTACATTAACAGATAGAAGTTTTTGAACAGGCAGAATGAGTAAGCCTATAAGCCCATTATCTCCACTGACTACAGTCTACCTGTTCCCTCTGAGCACTTTGAACCATTTTCATTGCATTTGCAACAAATTTGCATCTGTATGCTATCAGTTCCCTGGGTTATAACAACCCTCTAACCTCGAGATCTTTACACCCATATGTCTACTGAATAATGTCACTTGGATTTCCCACCATCATCTCAAACTCAGTATTCCAAAATGAAGACTTTTTTATTTCCCTCAATATACCTCTTTTCCCGTATTTTCTTAACTCAGTTAATTATACCACTCAACAGAGTAACTGAAGTAGCATTCTATGCATCTCTCTTTTACACACATCATCTAATGATTCCTACTCATTTTGCCTTCTAAATAGTTTTCAATCTGTACTCTACTTTTCATTCAATATTCACCACCCTAAGGCATTATCTCATCATCTCTAACATGAATTATGACAGTAATATCTGTCTATCTCTAGCTTAGTTCTCTCAAGTCCTAGAATTTTATCTAAATGTCGACTTTGATCATGTTTTTTTCTAGGGTAAAAATCTCATAGTAAAAACTTACAACCTACTGGTATATTCATCATCTTTTACATACCTCTCTATCTGCATTCTCCTTTTTACCTTCTCTTACTTTACACTTAAGTTATTGCAATAAAAAACACTAAACAGCGTTCTCCCATGTACGCCACGCTGCTAAGCCTCTCCACATGTCACACTTAATTTTTCTTGTCCCTACCTGCCCACCTTCTTACAGCATATTTCTATTCATCTTTTAAAATTGATCTTAGGCATCATATCTCACTGAAGTTTTCCCTGCTGCTCCAGTATGGGTTAGGTATCCCTTCTTGTATTTGTTTCTATAATAAAACATCTTACATTGTTTGGAAATTGTTTTCATTTTATCCTCCCACTCAAGACTGAACTTATCAATGACATAGTTACCCATGTGTTCCTTATCACAGTATCTGGTACATAGAGTGTTCAGTAAATGGTTTCAAATCCTGTAAACTAAACCTGTGTAGTTCATGTATAGGGACCCAGATGGAGTAAATTTTAATGACCTAGCACTAGATCCTCCACTGGTTGTTCTTGTCACCTCTGCTACTTAACTTGCAAAGTGAGTTCAAGAAAAAGTAAATAATAAGCTTTTGTAGTTTTGTTTTTAAATGTACTAACACTGTTACCCTGAGAAAACTTAAATGGAAATAATATGAATTTTAGAATCAGAGAGACCTGATTTCTAACCTTGGTTCTCCTATTCATATGCTGTATTAGCTTGGGTTTACTGATACAGATCCTGAGTGTCTGTCTCTTCGGAATGAGGATAGTAGCACCTACTTTGTAAGGTTTGTATAATTGAGAATAATTTTTTAAAATCCTGACACATTCAATATTCTATCATTATTATTATTATTTCAATTATAACTGAATTAATTATAGTGAAATAAGCATTTCATTTGAAAAATGAGTAAATATGTGCAAGGCACTATTTTAAGTATGTATGTTGCAAGTATATGTGTATTGTGTAAGTGTCTAAAAGATATAATAACAGGGCACAGTGGCTCAAGCCTGTAATCCCAGCACTTTGAGAGGCCGAAGCTAGAGGATTGCCTGAGCCCATGTATAGGGATACAGATGAAGGAGTAAATTTTAATGGTCTAGCACTAGATCCTCCACTGGTTTTCTTGTCACCTCTGCTACTTCCTTGCAATGTAAGGTCAAGAAGAGAAAAGGTAAATAATAAGCTTTTGCAGTTTTGTTTTTAAATGTACTAACATTGTTACCCTGAAGAAACTTAAATGGAAATGGGGTTTGAGACCAGCCTGGGCAACTTGGCTAGACCTTGTCTCTACAATCAATCAAAAAATTAGCCAGGTATGGTGGTGCATTCCTGTGGTGCCAGCTACTTGGAAGACTGAGGCAGAAAGATCACCTGAGCCCAGCAGGTCAAGGCCACAGTGGTCGTGAATGTACCACTGCACTCCAGCCTGGACAACAGAGTGAGACTCTAACTCAAAAAAAAAAAAAAAAAAAAAAAAAGATTATAAATGCACTATATAAAAGTGAAATTTTTAACTTGATATTTTATAAACTATAACTCTGATAATCTTAAACTGTTTTTAATTGACATTTCCATAGTTCTGAAATAAATACAACTGGAAAGAATTGTACATGTACAGTGGAGACTACAAAAGGGTTATTAGTTACTTTGAACAGTCCATTATTGGTGAATAGAATAATGGATAACTGAATGAATGAATAAAAATATGGTCTATTTATGTATCTGGTGAACATAATTAAGCTGTAATTACAGTCATAGACAGGCAAAAAGGTCCCATTTGAAAGTACAGATGAGCTTCCCATTCTCTGTGAATGCCATGTTCATCTCTCCTCGAAGCTTCCAAAAAGTCTAAGGTATCTCTCCACTTATTACAAGGAGTATCTGTTGTTTTTGTTGTTTGTTTTGGGGTTGATTGTTTTTTGGTTCAGGTTTTGTTTTCGGTGAAAGCTTTTACCAAAAGACGCCAAGTTTTAATTGAATGGGATGCTTAGCAACTATTTCATATTTCATGAACAGAGTCATCTGGCAGAATGTGTGTGGGCATGAGAGACAGAGAGGGACAGCTTATAAGACTGTATGTTTCTTAATTTATCTATGAAATATTTAAATGATTGTCAATTAGCCTAACAGAAAATATTTTAAAATATGTTAAGGAACTAAATGGCCATCAATAATTTATTATTATATCATTTATTTCCTTTTTTATTTTAAAAATGTGAGGTACAGTTCAGAGTTAGGTATACAGATGTTCATTATGCAGGTATCCTTGTTGATGAGGTGTGGCCCTCCTTCCCCAAGCAGAGTTCCACTTCTGCCAAATTTGTTTCCCCCACCCCTCCAGACAGTTTCCTGCTACTGCCAATCCTTTTCTTATAGCATTATGATAATTCTATCAATATTTTATTAATTTAAGTTGCAGAGCAGTATTTTGGTTATACAACCCAGTTCACAAATAAGCACAAAATATTTTGTTTTGAAATGTGGAGCCTCATTTGGTGATTAGTACTTCACAAATAATTATCTTCTAATGTATTTTATTTTGTAAAATAAAAGCTACTCAGTGTGGTTTGGTCTGGCGTTTTAGCACCTTTAACAAGGTCTTTAAGTTATTTTCCTCTCTTCTTTATGGCCTACATCTAGAATTTCTTGTGTACATACTTCTTCCCTTATCTTCTCCCACTATTCTGTGAGCTCTGTGAGGCAGAACTTGAAGATTATTTATAGCTACAGTACAAAGCCATTACCTAGAATTTAATAGTTGCTTAATCAATGTTGATTAAAGAAGTTAATCCATTACATCTATTTGGCTTGATATGATAAAAAATTTTTATTCAAATATTAGATATTTTAGCATTTAATTTTTAATTTTTTTACTTTTAGAAAAAAAATCAATGTTATTGATATTATTTACCAAAAATCCCATCTTTAATAGTATTAATGAGATGTAATTTACATATATCTTTTAACATTTTTAAAGGTTAAATTTACATTAAATGCTAGAGTTTGAGTTTTAAGAAATATATATATTATATATATATATATATAATATATATATGTACACACAGAGGTCTTGAAGAGAAAAAAATTAATAGGAAGCCCTCTATACCTAGACCAACGATGATCTTGACTTGTTTGCGTTTTGTTTTATATTATATTACATTTGAGAAAGTAGAAAAAGAAACTAAAAAGAACATGACTATATTTGGATAAACAAGTCTAATAATAACAATTCCCTTTATCACTGCCTGTTGAATACCAGGAACATGGATGAAGTGGTACCATATCAGACTCCAGTTTTATTATGGAAAAGGTAATTAAACCTTAAGCGCCTTGGGCCCCTGCAAGATCTACTGACAGTTATTGTCTAATGATGAGGCTTATGACTTTGGTGAAGTCAGCTAAGTAAATCTCAATTTCCTCATTTGGCAAATGGAAATAAAAGCTTTTAAAAAAAAAATCCTACTCCACAAAGTTAAAATGATGACAAAAAGATATTAGTTTTGTGAAAGCATGTTGGCTTAAAAAACTATCACTGGACTTTGGCCCCCTACCCTACATTGGGGAGGTGAATCTCCTCTTTCTCTCTCTTTCTCTAATTTTCTTTCTAAATAAACTATATTTTCTAAAAAGTAACAAACAAAAAACAACTATCATTGAAGTATAAGGACACATCTTTATGAATCATGTAGAAGACTAATTTGTAGATGCTCATAACTTACTTTAAATGAAATATCCAGTGCCTTCCAAGAGTGGTAAGCTGCCAATTCTAGTATGAAAGCTGTTTGAGTCACGCTCTAAAATGCAGACAACCCAATACCGACTGTCAAAATTTCAGCTTAATGGTTATAGAAAACTTTCATATTCAAGGAATAAGTCATCTCTTCTGTTATTGCTAAAGATTAATATAATATTCAGAATAGTATACTCAATGAAGGTTTGTTAATAATAAGGATTAGTTTTTAAAAAAAAACCTGGTAATTGAAGGCAATACATTATGTTGGCTAAAGTGTGAGTTCTAAACTTAGACTCCCTGTGTTCATAATCCCATCCAACCACCTACTTCGTGTCTTTGAACAATTTACTTAATCCCTGCAATTTTAGGTTTCCTCATTAGCAAAATGACAATAATAATGAAGCCTCTGCCACAAGGCTGTTGTCAGGATAAAATTTAGGTAAATTTCTAGTACAGCGTCTGAAACATGGTAAGCACTAAATGAATTCTAACTTATTTATATACCTATTTTTCTAAGATGGTAGGAATTGATTCCCTTACCATTGACTATTAAATGTGCTGAATTCACAGATTAATAGGCAATGTGGGTTACATGTGGTTTAACCAAGAATTGACAAAATTGTCCTCAAAGTTGCCTATGAACCACCATAGTAATCTAATAAGTGTTACAGCTCTGCCATTGCAAAAAAAAGCAGAAATCTTTGTTTTGGCACAGTCACGGCCCTTCCTCAGACTGGCAGTTAAGCACACAATCACGTCTTTCTGTTTGCTCCTGTCCTTGTTCATGCTCACCAGGTACAAAGACAGGAGACTGGCCCAGCACAAGTCGGAAATAGAGTGTTTCACCCCCAAAGGGAGTATGGGGAATGGTGGGAGAGCCACAATGAGCAGGTAAGCAAACTAAGCGGCCTGAGATGGTGTGAAATAAATGTATGCAAGCTAGAGGAACAGGTGGCTCCCTGGTCTGGGTCCTCACTCAACTGTGCATCCCATACAGTGTTGTCCAACTTGGGCCACTTCTGGTTTTCTGTGTGTGTTTGATTTGCAAAACCCATGCCGTCCTCATGTGAAGTAATGGGAGCCTCCTGTCCCAGACGCTGCTGTTTCCCAGGGTTGTGCGCTTTGCATGTCTGAAGGCTTAGTTCACAGTCAGTTCTCCCATGGGTTTTAACTTATTGGTCAAATGGTTTTGGAGTTTGCAAAGTGGAAGAGATTGGAGGAAATTCACATTCCGAGGATATCCAATCACTTTTTTTAAAAATGCAAACAGTTAGGCCTAGTTTTAAGGGAAAGATGCAATTGAGGGAAGGTTCCACCCCCAATCCTGGAAACTCACCTGACTTACCTTGAATATAACATCATCTCACAGCCAAGGGCAGATGCCATGCCAAACCACTGGACTGTAGAGACAAGTGGCTTTTCTTGAACTGAAATCAGGAAAGCTAATCCTCCTTTAGCTACCGTAGCTTTGCAGCTCCTTTACTTCTTTGTGTTTGGTGATGAACATTCCCTGTTGCTGTGCTGTGCATGTTCCTTTATACTCGGCACGCCCATCTGAGTTGTACCGAGTAAACTGGGATATTTGGGACTATAAACATCAACTGAGCTGTGTTGCATGAAATAAAAGTGCTTTATTGCATGGAACTTGGTTTCAAGAACAGGACTCTGAAGAAAAAGACAGTCAAGATTGTTATTTAAAACTTAGTTCCAGAATGTTGGAGGAGCCTTGAGTTGAGGGATCATTCACCATGAACTAAGTCTCCTCTTCTAATTTATTGTGGCATTCCCCAATTCATCTACAGTACAGAGGTATGGAAGGGAATCTCTTGCAAGCCAGCCTGGATTAGAGAAAAAGAGAAGTCTAGGAAGTAGAGTGTGTATATACATGTGTGCATGTGCTGAGAACTGAACTTGAGACCTAGCTGCATAGCAAGAAGATAACCCTGTTGAAATTTTACCCCCAAACATTGCGTTTGCTTCCTCATTGGTGGGTTTCTTCTTGGTTTCATAATAATGGCTAACTTTTTCCAAGGACCACCACACTGTGCAACTGCTGGGGGCCATCCACACTACCGTTTGTGAAAACGGTGCCAGGAACAGTGCAGCGTACAGTCTAAGTGACGATTCATAGCAACTGTGGCCAAGAGCTTGGCCAACTTTGTCCATGGCTTCCAGAGATAAAGCAATTATAGTTTATTCACATGTATAGGCACATACAGTGTAGTGTGTCCACCAGTTCAAGTAAAGGGCCTTATGCCCACAATTCCTTTAAGAGCTGTCTCTAGATCTCAATGTGTCTGGAAGATGAGCCTCAGGGATCATTTTGTGGGAATTACTCAATATACCACTATTGGAGCTGTTTTCCTTCCACTTAGATATAACCGTGGCATAGTTCCTGTCCTTGAAAATTGTCAAACTGCACTGGAGTTAGCTGGACAAAGTGAAAGTGACTGCACCAAATGAGGACTCAAGGAAGCTTTTCAGACTGACTTCTGATTTGATGTCTAGAACTGGAGTTCTCAAACCTAGTTGACTGTCAAACATACTGAGGCACAATCTTGTACAATGCAAGCTAGGAATCTGTCATGCAACAAGTTTTCTAGGTCATTCCGACTTAGTCAGTTCATAAACTGATACTTTGGAATAATCTATTCATCAAGGAGATGGCATGGAGCTGTTTCTGGCAAGCATTCAATCTCAATTATGCCATGCAATATTCTTGGAGTGTTTAGTCAAAGCTTCTGCAGATCTGATCAACCCAGAGATTAGATTTGCTTGAGGCTGTCTTGAGTGAGAATGGAAGAAAAGGACAAAGAGCTGGAGCACATAGTAAGGGGACTCAAATTAGGCATGCCCAGGTTGCCTTGGGTCAGGTCCAGATCTACAAAGGTAGCCACTCAATGCATCTGCACTAAGACCAGACCAATTTCTCAGCCATTTAACTATGGTTTCCTCACTTGTTTGGATACAGCCAAGGTTTTGCAAGGAATATTAGCTTGATAGGTCCAGGTGGTGCGGAAGGGAATATTGCAAGCTATGGTGCAGACAATTCTGTAGAAGAAACTACCTCAACCCCAGAGATGAGTAATGTTAATGGGGAGCAAATGATCTTCCCTTGCTAATTTATCTTCCTTAATTTCTTTATCACTAAATAAAAACTCATACACACATATGAAGGGGGACCCCTCAAAAATGGTATTTATTTAAAATTGTGTATTTATTCTCACATGTTTAAACTTCAGTCACCTTCAAAGTATTTTCTGTTTGATGTAATACACCTATCAAAACACTTTTTCCACTGCTCAAAATTGTTTTTAACTCAGTGATTTTGATGCCTTTTAGTCCTTCTGTCATTTTTGTTTCACCTCTTTCACATCAGCAAAACATATCCCTGTGAGGATGGTTTATATTCAGGAAAACACACAAAAAAAGTTGCTCGAGGAGAGATTCAGTGAATGGGGAGGGTAGAGCATGGGGGTTCATGCTGTTTTTGGTCAAAATCTGCTGAACACTTAGCGTGGTGTGGGCAGTTACACTCATAAATCACTCATCACAAAATGGGCAAAGACGTGGAAACAATCTGCTCCCAAAAATTCACTGAAGCTGAACACAGTCTCTCACAACAACTCTAGCTGGTATACTGATGCAAATGGGTTCTTAGAACACTTACCTCATGGGGGAAGCCCACACTACAAGAGGCCCTCCCTCCAGAAAATAATTCCGAGTTCTTTTGGGTCCCCTCTCATGTATACACATACACACACAGAGAGAGAGAGAGAGAGAGAGACTGTGAGAGAGAAAGAGAAAGTAGGGAGAGCTAGCAGTTTTCTAAGAAAGCATCCCCTAGGAAGGAGAAAAGGCCTAAAGATGTACAAGTTGAGAGGCCAAAATTCACAAGGCCTTTGTATCTTTTTTCCAACTTCATATTTACTCCCATAAACACACACATACACACACACACACACACACACACACACACACACACACACATACATACATGTACACACACATAATGGCATTTATCTGAAAGAAATAAGTTGAAAATGAACATTAAGAGAAAAGATGTCAGAGAGCAGTCAACTGTGATGGAGATGGTTTCTAAGTAAGGGACTGGAGTAGTTAATCTCAATTTTCTAACTCTGGAATTTAATAGAAGGGATGGAGAAAGGATAGCTGTATGTACAGGAGGCTTTTATGAGTACTTTCAGTATCAACTGCTAAGGTCTTTTTGTTCACACCCTCTGCTCCCCTCATTGCTTTCCAGAATCACTGTTAGCACCACATTTACTCTGCAAACATCTGGGCTGGTTCTGCGGCCATTACTGACCAACTAGTCCCAAAGAGGAGTTAAGGGGAGCTCAAACAACCACAGAAAACCAAGAGTGTCGCTCTGCATCTCATTGGCCTATATTTGCTATGATGAACTTCAGAATGGACAGCCTGGGATGATTATTTTGGAGCCAAGTTACTTGGCGGGGAGAGAAGAATTTCACAATGTCTGCAGTCATAGCATAGCAGAGCACTGTTTTCTGATCTGTAATATTGGCAGGGCATTAGACAGAGCTGCCTCACTTCTGCCCTCCCCGCCCCACCCCCACATCGAGAAAGGAATGGGAACATTATATGTATCCATAGCACACTAGCATCCTGAAATATGTTGCTGTTTTCCGTTTGTGTGAACAGGTTTTTCTTTTTCATTTCTGTCTAAATATCGTGTAACTTGTCATCTTTTCATATTTCCACAGTGGACAGTCTAAGGGTGTTTCAGAGCAGACTCCTCCTGATTGCAGGAGAAGTGAAAGAGAGTCCTAAACAGGGAGGTGCTCTAAGAACCGGAAATTCTCTAAGCCCTGTTACCGAGTGAGTTCATACCGAAATGGTCCACCCTCAGGATGACTGAACCCTCAACTCTGAATGTTATTACATCCTACCTCAGCAGGGGCATGCCACTGGAAGCACTTGTTGGAGTCTGCGTTGTGAAGTGTTCAAGTCTTCTACAAGTTGACCTCATGTAGAAGAGGCACAGACATTCTGAGCCTCCCAGTCTCTGAGAAAGAGCTCCCTTAGTCAAATGAAATAGATCTGTAGTCCTCCTTTAGTGCTAGAAAGAAGAATGATGTTATGGTTTTATTTCTATCAGGAACAAAAAAAGAATTTTTGTTGTTGCTCTTTTTTGATAGCTCTTTTTATGGTAGCATTAACTTCCTAACAGTTGAATAACTGATTTTTACCTAGTATACACAGCATCTAATTTTAGTAGGCATAAATGTTTTAATACAGACTTAGAAAACCTGGTAACAGTGATGTCATAATAGTCATTGTTAAATTAGTGCAACTTCAGAGTTGAAAGACAACCCCCAAATAGAGTGTCTCGACTGTTTTGCTTTTCATTTTCAATTATTTTTTCCTTCATGTGAATCTCATTTAATAAGCACCTATTATGACCCCAAAACTTAAAAGTTCTAGAGATAAAGGGATGACAAAGATATGACTAATGTGCTTGAAAATCTGCAGTCTACTGAGGAACGGATCAGAAAAACAGATAACTGCAACACATTATGAAATTCCTCTACCACAGGACAGTTTATGCCTCAAAATAACTCCTCATTTCGTACCAAACACTATAGTTTATGCTAGTACAAATAGAATTAAGAACAATAGGAATACAAATAATAACAAATCTGAACTGAGTCTTAAGAAAGAGTAAGGCATACAGTCATGTAAAATTCAAAGTCCAAGGAAGAGAGTGTCTGCCTTTCCAGTGTGACAGAGGCCAGCTGACTACTTAACAGTATGTCAGAACTTCTGCTATAGTCTTCCTCTCATTCCTCCACAAAATTAATTCCAAATTGATAGTCTAGCTTATATTTAACCATGTTCTAAAGACAATAATAATTACTACCATTACTGTAATTATTATGTATCAGACACTATACTAGTTCCTACACGTTCCCCATTAAGTTCCCTCAAGAACATATAAGGAAGGTATTTTTCCCTTTCCATGATACAGAAGAAGAAAATGGGGTTCAAGGAAACTAAATAGCATACATGGTAGAACAATTTCATGAAGAATCTGAAATCAAAGAAACTTCAAAAATCTGGCTTGGGCACTACCTAGGGTGCAACCTTGAAGTATTGTTGTAACTCTTTAATCTCCACTTTCTATAAAATGAGAATTATAATATAGTACTTCTGTTACTATCATGCTATGACATTGAAATGATATTATGCATGTACAGCACTTAGCATACTGCCTGACACAGAGCAGTCATTCAACACACTTTAGGGAGTACTATTATTACCCAAGGCTACTCAGCTTAGAAAGTATTTTGTTTTTGTGATTTTTATTTGTTTTTAGTCTTATTTTACTCTGTAGTGGCCGAATGTTCAATCCGAGAGACTACCAAGAGCCAATTCCGATGAAAGTTCAAGAGGGTCTTTATTTGCAAGCTTGAGCCTGGACCTCTGTCGACAACCGACGCAGCGGAGTACACCCAGAGGCCCTGACTTTTTTAAGCAGACAACTTTTATGTTTTTACACAAAGGGAGGAGGAGTTTGGGGGGACTTTCCAGTCTTGTTACCATTTAATTGGGTAGTAACTTCTGGTGGTCAGCTTAATCGTGGAGGATTGGCTAGCTTGACTCGGGCTGACCTTGGCCCACTATCTGGGGAAGTTGCAGAGACATTTGGAAACTTTAGGTGATTTTCCCCTGGCACCTGATTGGTTGTTGCTAAGGGGAAAGTAGGTCAAGGGAAGGGGCTGAAGCTTGAACTGGAGCTTTGCAGTTTTTTCCATAACTGAAACTTTAAACAGCTACAGGTTATGTTTTAAAGCAGAAAACTAAAATGGCTGTGCTATTGTCCACAAGCCGATTACATATTTATTGGGTTATAGCGATGTTCTTAACCTAAGTCTATGGTATACTTTATTACGGTTCTCTCAACTCTACCCTGCCATCATATGTTTTTTTAATTTTTAAAAAATACATTCTAGAAAAATAAGTAAAATGAAATCTTATAACAAAAAAATTCAATGATATAATTTCCTCACTTTAAAATTCATGTTATTTTATGGTTACCTATAAAAACAGCCAACATTTATTGGGTAGTTAGATACTCCAGACACTATTTTACATGCTTTCTCCGAATGATCTCTTATTTAATCTTTATAAAAGTAAATGGTAAAGCACATATTGAAGCCCACTCAGTCTGATTCCAAAATTCACACTCTTATCACTATGTTATCTGAACTCAGAATAGAATCTGAACTTATGAACTCAGAGTACAAAGTCCTTCACAAACTGACTCCATCACCATTTTTTAAAAAAAATCAATTGTGGAAAAGTAAGTAAAATGAAATCTAATAGTAAACAGACTGATTTGTTTTCTAAAATAGTACACCTTAACACATGTTGTGTTTCTACCTGGATTGCCTTCCCTTTCTCCTTCTATCCATCCTTTCCAACCTCCATTCCTGTTCTACCTGCCAAACACCTGCTCAGGTTTCAAACTCCAAATGTAATGTCAATTTCCCCTTGAAGTCTTTCTAAAAATCTTAGTCTATCCCAACTATGCCCAACTTCATAATTCTAAAGCATTTTGTCTTTACATCTGATATTGTATATTATCTAGTTGCTTATATATTCCACTGAGATTAAGATTTTTGAGGCCCAAACATGTCTTGTTTATTTTTACATCCTCAGTACCCAGCAGTGCTCTGAGTCTATTGATTCAATCTATCAATTAACAAAAATGCACAGAGAACTTTTTGTAGGTAGGTAGCACTGTTTTAGGCACCATGGGGTGTTTGGGGAATTAGATAATCTCCACCCAAAGAGAACTGACAATATTAATAAAAAATAAATAAAACTTACTCTGATAGAAATTGTAAGAGCAACAGGCTACATTAACCAGTTAAATCTGTGGTCCGGATAATAAGGCTTAGATGTAAATGGTGCCAGAGTTGGAGGGAGGCAGAGATGGAAGTATGGCTGACAATAATGTAGCCAATACGTATGCACATGTGTCTTTCATGGAGATTCTCAGTAAATGCTAACATCATGAAGTATTGAGAAATTAGTCTCATTTTGCTTAATTTATTTGATCCTGGAGCCATTTTTTCATGAACCATGTGTTGTCATTTTTACTTCCTACACAATTTGCTAATTAATCTTATTAAAAATTGATTTAAAAACATAGGATTAAAATTATATATTCTGAATACCTTATAATAATCCTTGAAATATTATTATAAGCAATTTCCCAGGGAACTCTTTTATAAGATCAGCAAAAACTTAAAGACTAGCTATGTTTAGTGACTGGAATATAAGTTAATAGCTTTATTAAGTGCCACAAATATAAATCAGGTTCCAAATCTTTTGCATATTTTTCCAAAAGAATTATTATTTGCTGTTAGTATATTCTATTTGCATATTATTAAGTCGAACAGTCATTTTTTTTAGCCTGCAATAGACATAATACAAAGTGTAACAGAAATACTTGAATTCAGTGACCTTTTCATCTCAGTTTCTGCTCAAAACTCTTCTTGTCTAATACCCTTTTTATGGAAAAAAAATAAGCTCGTCAAAGTTTTATGAGGTTGCTGTCCCTTGCCTGTGAAATACATATTTTGTAAAAATATATAGACTTATATACACAGACATATATGCACATCTGTGCACATACATAGTTTTTGTAGACAATTCAGTAGCTATATACAAATACATATTTGCATATATTTTATTTGAGACAACAGATTTGATATCTTATAATTTCCTGTGAAAAGATGAAGGAAATCAAAATAGTTTCTGATGTAATGACTGCCAAACCAGAGAGAGAGATGCCTGCCATGGAGTCATCATGTTCAAACTTTATGCTCTAATGAATTTTGAGGGATATGTTTTAATTTTAGTCTCATCTCAAGATATGGATAAAATCTTGCAATTATGTCCACTTAACCTTTTGGCATATCTCCACTAGGTGAGTAATACTGAAATAGAGGCAGAAGCTATTCAGCAAAACTGAAAGAGTGCTCTAAAAATTTAAGGCAATCATTTCATCTAATTTCATGTTTCAAGAGTTATTTTGAATTGATTATTCAACACAAGGAGAATTTATTTTTAAAAACATTTATTAATTTCTTATGCATAAGGCACTATGCTTCATAGAGAGAATTCAAAGTTGTATTAAATTGGTTTTCTACACTTAACCAGTTTTTGCCATTATACCTACACATGCCTTCAAACCACACCATGCTTTTATACACTGTATCTTCCATTTTTTTAGAATCAGTAGCCCATCAACAATCATGGCTCTTAGTACTATATATAGAAATATTTCGCACCTTGAGTATTTTTTACCTGTGTGCCCACAAGTTCCTTGAACCTCCTCATGCTTCAGTTTTGTTGTCTGTCAAATGGACATGATGTTGATAACTGCCTCACAGAATGTTTTGAGGAATTAATAACAGCATGCATATGACAACACACAAGCACAGATATTTCTAAGAAATAAATAATTTAAGTGAGAAGATCAGAGAAATATAAATAAACACACAAAAACAGTATACTGCAAGTATAAGAAAAAATAAATATTAATCAGCCACAGCTGTTATGTTTGTGTGTATATCAACCCAATAAATTTTCTAAGGCCCCATAGAAGGATTCCTGTCTATTAGGAACCAACATTGACATAGGCAAATAGTAATGTCCAGGGAGATTTAAAAGGTGGTTTTAATTATGCTGAGCATTCCAAGCATTCCAAAGAAAACTTTGCACAGGCACCATGCTAAGCACGGGAGATGAAGATAGTCTCTGCCCTTGGACTTCTCCAGGTTCAGTATATGAACAGACTTGTAAATAATTAATTAAAAATACCATTTAGTAAGTACTGTATCAGACAACTGTTGTAAAGGTGAAATATGATAGCATAGGTGAAAACATCTTGTGAGTTGCAAAGTTCTATTCAAATGGGAGCTATTATCATTTCAGACTTTCTTCCTTGCTACCAATCCCAATTCCAAATTTTATTCAAGTTTTAAATCAAGCTGAATTCCTCCACAAAGTCTTCTAGACAGTACCAACCCACAGACACAAAAGAGCTGTGTCTTGTTTTGTTTTTCATTTACTAAATCTGAGAACATAATCTGAGCTTCACAGTAATTGCCAGGAAAAATCATTTCCCATTTTGGAAAAAAAAAAAATTCAAAAAAACTAAAACTCCTTCCAATCTTAGTTGAGGTATCTCAACTAAAACCTAAAAATTAAATGTCATGATGAAGAGCAGTTTAGGTTTAATTTTTTTTTTCTTTTACCCTTAGTTGACACGTAATAGTTATATGTATTTATGAGAAACAGAGTGATATTTCCTTATATGTATACAATCTATGATGATCAAATCAGGGTAATTAGTATATTTATCACCTCATTTTTCATTTCTTTGTGTTGTGAACATTCAAAATTATTTCGAATATACAACAAAGTATACTTAACTAAATTCACCCTACAGTGTTGTAGACCACGAAAACTAATTCATCTCTAGCCAGAACTTTGTATCCGCTTATCAACTTCTCCCCATCCTCTCCTGCTACCCATTTCAGACTCTTAACAACCACAAAGTAGTTCAGTTTGGGGGCAAGTCCAGTTAACTGAATTATAGATCAACAGACATAGCTTAATTTGAAAAAATTCCGCTATGACTCAACAAAATTCCAATGCTTGGTTCATGTTTCCATGTCTCAGCCTCCTTTGTAGTGATGCTTTCTCTTTATAAGGACTCTTGAGGAAAGTAGCAGCTGTACTCATACCATTAGGAACTTTAATAACCCTCCTGGAGTGGACCTATAGCTTCTTGAAAAGGCCTCCTGTTGCTGTTAAACCAAAGACTGGTTAAAACAGGAATGAGTGGTTCTTCTACCACAAAAATTTTATTAGGAATTAAGTGCCTTGATAAGAGATATTCTCTGGGGGAATTATCATGAAAGCATGCAGCCACTGCTACTTAAGAGAGAGATGAAAATCCACCTCACAAGACTGTCGGAAGAGTGCATGGGATTGGCTGTGTGGAATTAGTTTACCTGCCATATATGCAACACACATATTAATTGGGTTTGTTTATCTGTGTTTTTTTTTTTTTATTTTTTTTGAGTTGGAGTCTCACTCTGTCGCCCAGACTGGAGTGCAGTGGCCGCTTCCGGCCACCGCAGCCTCGACTTGCTGCGCTCCAGCGATCCTTCCGCCTCAGCCTTCCAAGTATATCTGTGTTATTTTAACATCCCCAAGCTTGAAGGTCTCATTAAGCTCCATTTTATTTGCAAATCCTTCTTTGAAACTTCTTTCCCCAGTGAGTAACCTTTTTTTTTTTTCTGAATACAAAAAAACCCCCAATGAGCCAAGTCTTTTCTTTCACAGTAGCTTTCATATCAGAACATCCCTTTCGATCATCATTGTGTCACACCTGTCAGTGTCTTAACACAGTGTCATCGTCCTGCTAAAACAACCTCTTAATCTACCCTGGACAACAATATTTTGGTTATGTCAATTTTCTTTGTTTCTTACTGCTTGAAGGACTAATTAGCTTTAAAAATGTAAATTAGGCCTTGATATTTTTCTGTAGGAATAGGACTGGGGCCAAGACTAAAATCAAGGTCAATGGATGAAGATGGGTGAGGGTTTAGAGAAGATTATGGCATGGTGCCTGCATTAGAACTGTTTTTGTTGAGCTAGAAAAGGAAGATAAAACACATAAAAATATTAAATAAAAACATAAAATATAGTTGAAGAATAACACAGAAAAGAAGCCATGAGTATTTACTTATTCATTCACTTATTGATCAAGTATATAGATTACATTGGTGTCTCATAATAAGCCCACCTATCTGGTCTAATATATTGGACCACCTATCTGGTCCAAACACGGGTTAGTAGCCCAAGGTTAATTACTAATAAACCATTCAGATAGCAAAATAAAGGAGAATAAAGAAGATCCCTGAAGGTCAGGTTGGCCAGGAAGAATTTTTTTAGCAGACAAAAAATTCCAAACTCTATATTCTAGTGCCTTAACATCACCTGCATCCTCCACATAGTCAAACTGGAACAATGGTTATCTTTTGAATGTACCTTGTAGATTTCTGGACTTCTCTCACTGCTATCAAGTATTCCAGGCCTAGATGCAATCCATCTCCTATAGGCAGGCAGCTGTCCCTGACCCTTCCCACTGGGAAAAGTCTTGTGAAGGTCTTGTGAAGGCCTCTTGTGAAGTGTTGAATCCCTCATGATCTGACCCTAAAACAGTTCAATGAACCGATAGCATGTTCTCATGCTCTACTGCCATCACTCACTTTTCTTGCCTCTAGCAAACCTTCCACCTCCCATCTGCTTCCTCATTTTAAGGTACTAGGGAAAGAAAAAACAACCTTTCTATAAAAATACTGTGAAAAACTCATATTGTTAACCTTCTTTTGTACATATCTTCTCTCTTGAATTCAATCTTGCCCTCTTTGAGAGACATCTCATATATCAGTAACTCTCAGCCACTATACCAAAAAGCATTGATATATCAAAGTCACTTGCAACAAAGATATCACATATCATTTGTTACCAAAATTAGTTGAAATACTAAAGTTTTCAAAATAGAACAGATTTAAGATGATCCTTGCAATTAGACTATTCTCATTTACTGGCATGCCAAAATAAGTCAGAGGGAAAATGTGAGAATTAGAACTATCAGGGTAGGAATTAAATGTGCTATACATAGGACGACTGTCTTTTATTGCATTGCAGCATGAAAAAGTAAGGATAAGGACTGGTGTATAATGTTAATATTAATTTATATGGTTGGAGGCATCAAATGCCTTTATCATTAAGTCATCCAATCATTATCCTTGATTGGTGCTTAATCTGTTTGTGCAACTTGTGTTAACAACCAATGAGAGATGTAGGATACTTTCTTAAAATTGTGAAGTATATGATTTAGAAGTACAGAGACACAGGGTGAGTAAAAAGGAATAGAAATCAGGTGAATAACTTGTCTACTTAAACACATATACTCTCCAGATACCATCTGAGGATGTTCTTCCAGAGAACAAGGAAAGCAAACTTCAAAAAGAAAATATGGATGGTGTAGTCATAGAAAGTGGGAATGGAAATCATATGATGATATTAGTCCCACTTTGCCATTTGCTAGCTGTGTGACTTTGGGCTAATCATCTAATCTCACTGAGCCTCATTGTTTTATCTTTGAAAAGGGTATAAAGATGATGATCTCACTTACCACTGGCAATCAGAGTGTTCCTAAAAGTGCTTTATAAAGCACTATACAAATAGAAGGTGGTATTGCTTTGATTATTGTGTCTGTATTATGTAATTTCGTCTTTGAATTCACTTCCATTTACTCAAGTGTGTTCTCCTATGCATACATCTCTAAAACATACATCATCATGGCTATATAATTTTTTTTTGTCAGCAAGATAGCTATTTTCATCCATTTAGGCTTTAACTGGAGAAATTTATATGGATGATTCTGCCATTTTCTTATATATTATATTCTGTTTCTTGGTGTAATTTTTTTTTTTTTTTGAGCTGGAGTCTCACTCTGTCACCCAGACTGGAGTGCAGTGGCCGCTACCAGCCACCGCAGCCT
>NW_007253006.1:282641-288897 GCF_000164805.1 Carlito syrichta | reverse complement strand
GCACGCTACCACACCCGGCTAATTTTTTGATTTATTGTAGAGATGAGGTCTCACCAAGTTGCCCAGGCAGGTCTCAAACCCGCGGTCTCAGGCAAAACCACTCACCACAGCCTCCCAAGGCACAGAATTACAAGCTGAGCCACTGAGCCTGGCTCTTGGTGTAATTTTAAAAATCAAGGTGTAAGGTTTTAGGCAAAGCTCAGAAAGAAAGAAAATCTTCCATCTACCTTGAGACATCTAAATATAGGCAATGTAAAATTTCTCAGTATCTTTTAAAAACTATATTACCACACTTTGTAATTCAAAGTCAGTTATGGAAAGAGAAATATATTTATGAAAAGCTTAAGAAAATTAATAGAAAAAGGAACTACAATTGTAAATATCCTTAATCTATGAGTTTTTTAATTAACCTAATATTTTCTGTCATTCCACAGGCACTATTTTCTAATGTCATTTGCCAATGACATTTTTAAAGTTTTCTGTTTGTTTTTTTTTTACTTTGTAAAATACTTTTTAAAAAGTATTAAAAAGCGCTCAATCACACTACAACTCCCTCCTTCCTATGCTCCAACCCCAAATTCACAAACAAGAGAGGTTTTATAATGAAGATTTTTTCATAAAAAACAATTGTTAATTTTTTAAAAATATATTTGATTACTCTGATACCCTGAAACTCTGCACGTTATAAAGGTACTAATAAACCATGTAACAAAAAAGAGGATGAGTTTAGTTTAATTTTTTTTAATTTGGTGAAATAAAAAGGAGAATTTTAATTGCTTGCATACCACTAATGAAACCCTAATCAAGTTCTGAGGAAAAAACTACAAGATCATTCAGCAACCATTTAATATAAACACAAAAATCATAAATTTCATAGACTTTTTTGATAGTCAAACTCTTTCTTCTTTAAGGTTTACTTCCTAGTGATAGTTAACCATGCCAGAATACTCTAATTTTTGCAGGTTTAAGCAGATGAATAGAGAAACTGGTAGAACTCATTGACCTGTCATTCAGAGCCTGCTTGAAATGAATAAATTAGTTAAGTGTCCAACATAGAGGGAAAAAAAAGAATACATTTGTGATATTAAAGACAAAAAGTGTCATTTTTTTGTAGAATATAAATAAAATGTTCAAAAACTAACCAAATTTTTAAAAAAATCAAACACTCAAGTAACATTGAAATGCTTTTTGTTTTCCAGAAATAAAGAGCAAATCATCAAAGCAGAAAGGGCATTAGATTATGCACTGTTATATGAGGGGGAACCCAAAGAAACACAGAATTATCTTTTGAAGGGTGGGCCCCTGGTAGTACAGGCTTTCTCTGCTGAGAAAGTGTTCTAGGAACCCATCAGTGTACCAGCTAGCATTGTTGCCAGAGGCTGTGTTCAGCTTCAGTGAATTTTTTCTTTCCTTTGTTGATTATTTCAGCGCGTTTGCCCATTTCATGATTGGTGATTTACAAGCGCACCTGCCCACACTGCACTGAGTGTTCATCATTGTTTTTTATCAAAAACGACATGGCCCCGGTGCCCCACCCTCCCTATTCACCTGATCTCTCCTTGAGGGACTTTACCCCAGATGAAAAAGTCCTCAAAGGGAAATGTTTTGCTGCCTGCCGATGTGGACAAGGTGAAAAAAAAATTGCAGAAGCACTAAAAAGCATTAAAATTGATAAGTTCCAAAACTGTTTTGAGCAGTGGAAAGAGCATCTCAATAGATGTATGGCATCAAATAGAGAGTACTTTGTAGGTGGTTGAAGTTTACATGTAAGAATAAATGGTGCCCAGAAAAAAAGCAAGACGTTTCTTTTGGTCCTGTCCCCAGATATAGCAAACCATTTTTTCCTGTCCCTCTCTCCTCCATTCCTCTTTGCGCCTTCTTTTCTAATGCCCAAAATTCTCAGGGAGGGAAAGAGACGTGCTGTGGACAGGTAATCAAAAGCTCCCATTCATTTTTCTTACCTCAGGCTCTGAGAACAAACATATAATCCTCATGTTGAAGAAAAAAAAATTATCAGCCTCAATAATAAGCACAACATCTTAGCTCAACTGAACGGAAGATGTCGTGGTAATGAACAATCCCATGCATTTGCAGAAGTGTTGTGCTTTATAAAGTGCCCTTTATGTATAATCCTTTTGGTTCCTCTCAAAAATAATTTTGAGGTAGACAAGACAGGCTTATTAATTTTTCTTCTCATCCTCCTCCTCCTTCTTCTTCTTCTCAATAAGGAAACATGCTCAATGGCATTAAGTGATTTGTTCAACATCATTCAGAGTGAGATCTTGGACTCATAATCTGGGTCATTTCTCCTTTTCACTACCTCTACTGCCTCGATAAGCTTTTATCATTGAGCAATTTTATTAAAACAGATCTGAATTACAAAAAATAATTATTTTGTGATTTTCAGGGTAGATATTAAGATCTGTGTTTTTTACTTAGTTGATGAAATATCTTCTATCTATGTGTACCAAGTACTATTGACTAAAGGGAGTTATATAACAAGTAGATAGATCCATAAGGAAAAGGAGTTGGGTATCATTAATACTGAATTGAGTTTCAAAATAATTCAGTATGGATTTTAACAAAACGAAATACATTTTATCCCCTCAATTATTGGCCCAAGAATATTTTGAGTAACCACCATGCTAGAAAAATGTATTGGTACCATGGAAATAACAGGAAACAGCAAACTCTCTGTCTGCGCTTTCATGATATCCCATTTGACAGGTGAGACAGACATACAGCAAAGAGTTCTTAAATGCCTACATGTATGGGGCTATTGGAATCTAGCCTAGTATGAGATCAGGAAAGCATCTTTCAAGGCAAGACAATTAGGGTAAAAAAAAAAATTTTTTTTTAAAGGAAATGCTTATGCAAAAAGGAAGAGAAGGCAGAGATTAAAAGAACAATTTGGAATTTAGTGGGGTATTTGTGGTCACCTAAGGAGAAAGTTTTAAGGTGAGAAGAGCCCATGACTCATAGAACAACAATATTTGTTATGGTTGGTCAGATAAAGTAGAGACAACCTGAGAGGCTTCATGGCTTTACCACATATTTTTCTTAGCACTGAATTCTCTGTTTCTTAAACCAGGGCTCAAAATGGCACTGAGTGCAATGTTTTTTATCTGAAATATTGTACTCTTTTCACCTACATCGTCTCATTTAATCCTTAACATAACCTTAACCAAAAAAAAAAAAAAAAAAACCAAAAAAGCAAAAAAACAACCAAAAAAACCCACTGTGCTTCTTACCACGGCTTAAAGAGATCATTCTTTTGTAAGCATCCAGAATGGCAGATCCAGAAAAAGGACCCAGGTTTTAGGATCAATCCCTTGTCCATTGCACTTTTCATGACACCACACAGTGGCCCTGCTAGCTGAAAAACTCTAGTCATTCACCAAACATGTGTTAAGATCCTACTGAGCATCACTGAACAAGATTGATAAGATCCCTGTTTTCATGGAATCTATATTCTAATAAACAGACTCATATAGTAAGTAGGGATTTTCTTTATTAAGACTTCCCATTTACTTCAGGAAAAATAAAATGTTTCATGTTCCAAAAAATGAAATGAAATACTGAGATTTGAACTCCATTTCTCTGGTGTCTCCTGTGTCCACTTTCACAGTTATTCACATGGTCTGGTGTTCTCTCTCCCTTATGACCTTGGGCACCCTGAGCAAAGGCATGTCAATATTTTATGCAGAATTGGTTGGTTAGGATTGTTCTCTTTTCATATGTTCACCTAAAGGTTTTACAATATGCTATCATGTTTCGGGGTATGGATACAGGTGATTCCAAAGACAGTCACTGTTTACATACAAAGTTTTGAAACATTATGTTAGACTAAAGTCATTTGAGACACAGAGAGAGATTTTTAAAAGCAGGTGTTTGCAAAACCTCTCTGCTGTGAGGAAGAGCTTTCCTGGGGTAAAGAGCTTGGTGGAATAAATTCAGTTATTTTTCTGATTTCTAGTCTATGTTTTGTATTAAAAGGGGTTTTAGTGACCTGAAAGACACCTGTTTCTTATCCTGCAGGTAGGCAAGAAAGGGAATAGTTGGCAAGCATCCTCTCAGTTAAATCCCATAAATAATCTGGTCCATTTCTTCTGTGCCAGTTTCTAAAAGTAAGTGGAGACTGGGAACAAAAATGTAAAAAAATAAAAACTTTAAAGACTTTAAAGGTAGCAGGTTGGACTAATGCAAAATGGAAAAACAAATCCTGAAACTACTAGAAAGGAAAGTCAACCATTCGACAGTGCCCTTTCTGCCACTATGGATGCGTGACAACCTCTACACCTGGAAAGATTCATCCTTTTCAGGAAGGTCGGCGGAAGAGGAGGAAGGCAGCTCTAGAATTCTGAAGGACATGAGGTTGCAATTGTCAGACATTAAATGGAATAGATTTCACAGGAAGGAGCAGAGAATGAAAGACTATAAAGTAGAAAGGGACAGATGAAGAAACAGGAAGCAGTGTGGGAAAGAGGCAAGAAGCCTGTTATTAAGGGGACTGCAAAAACAGTGGTCTGTTATCTAGGAAGCAGGTGGATTAGGCAGGTACAGTCAGGCAGCCTCAAAGGTGGATTTTAAACAAGGGGCACAGCTCTCTGCCCCTTCAAGATAGGGTAGCCTTCCAGCAAGGGGACCATGGGAGCAATGGGAATCCAAAAAAAAAAAAAAAAAATCTGAGAAACAAAGTACTTTCAAATCACTTTGAGAGCATGTGGGCAGAGTACTTATAGAAAGCATAGATCCCTGGAATCCAGTTCAAATATTCAGAATCTCTGGGGTCACACCTGATATTTTTTGACAAATGCCTTAGGAGAGTCTTATGCACAATTAAGTTTTATAGCCAATGGCTGTGATTATCAAATGTGTTCTTCATCTTCTTTTGTTCTCAGACAGCCCAAGGCTGGCTCTTGATCACAGCCTCTAGAACAGAGCTGTCTGGCCTCATAACACACCCCTAGTTACAGAGATCTTGGATTCCTTTGTAATGGGGAATCACCCAGGATCTCTCCATATAACATCCCTGAAGGTCAGGCCACAATCTCTGACCTTATATGAAGTTCCTGACAGAGGATCTGAAGTTTCAAAGGGTACCATGTCAGTTTTTAGTGGTAAGGAGGGTGCAGGTGAGCTGTGTAAGGCTGAGACACCAAACACATCTTCAGACCAGCTTTCAGACCTCAGGATGGAACCACAAAGGAGAAAGAAAAGAGGGAGAAAGACCTTCAAACTCCTATCAGTTCCACAACGTTCATCAAGCCCTAATGTGAGATCAGTAGGGTAGGTCTCAAAGGCAAAATACTGCCCTCTCCTTCATGGAATTATTATTCAAATATTAGGCCTCAAAATACGTTTGTGAGGTGAATTTCTGCGAAGCAAAAATGTTCCAATTAATTATAAACTTGTGCATGTGTTCATTAAAGGTGTATTTTCCAGCAGATAAAGCAGTGTAAGCAAAACTATGTTCAAAATCAGGAGTTCAGACAGAAACTCCCAGTTGCGTATACCAGCCTGCAGAACAAAAGCTGTACTGGAACCACAGCTTTTTCCCAGTAACCGTTGATTCTCCTACCCCTTCCCTCCTCTCTGATGACTGTGGATGAGTTCAGGTTCAGTGGTGATGTCTCCCTTCAGAGGCCACTAACGTTAGAAAGCCATGCCCTGTGTCAGGCACTTCTGCACGCAGCCACGATTCAACAAGCCCTTGCATCTATGTTTGCAGCATAAACATCTGTTGCACTCACAGGAGGGCTAAGAACTCCTGCAGTCCGATAAACACTCCTCCATCCTTACTAATATCCCCTTGGATACATTTTCGTGATAATGATCAACTGAAGGCTGAGTAAATGTATCCCCTTGGATACATTTTCGTGCTAATGATCAACTGAAGGCTGAGTAACTCAAAACAAGCAAACAGAAGCCACTGCCAAGGTCTCTTTCCACGATGCCCCTTTGACGCATTACATCCCGACAGAATAAGGAGAGGCCTCCCCAGTCCGGGTCCCCTCAGCACCCACCAGTGGGGAAGCGGCGTTGGAGACCGCCCCCCTCCCGGCACCTCTCTGAGTCACCTCTCCTCTCCCCTCTCTCCGCAGCTCTAACGGAAAATCCGTCACGTGGGCCCAGAATGAGAAGAGCACCCGGGGGCAGCACCTGTGGCAGCGGCTGTCCGTCCACATCAACAAGAAAGAGAACCCCAACCAAACGGCGGTCATCAAGCCCTTCCCCAAGAGCGCCGAGAGCCGAG
>NW_007253006.1:216821-282410 GCF_000164805.1 Carlito syrichta | reverse complement strand
TGCCATCGCTGCACTCGGAGCCCGCGGCGCGCAGCAGCTCGTCGCAGGGCTCGCTCATGGAGCAGATCAGCAGCGTGGTGACCCGCTTCACGGCCAACATCAGCGAGCTCAACTCCATGATGCTGTCCACCGCGGCCCCGGGGCCCGGCGCGGGCGCCCCGCTCTGCTCGTCCTACCTGATCCCCAAAGAGATCCAGCTGCCCACGACGATGACGACGTTCGCCGAGATCCAGCCCCTGCCGGCCATCGAGGTCACGGGCGGTGGCGCGCAGCCCGCAGCGGGGGCCCCGGCGGCTGGGGGCACTGCCCGGGAGACCCCCGCGGCCGGGCCGGAGGCTGCGGCCGGCAAGCCAGACCTGGAGGAGCTGGTGGCCCTCACGCCGCCGTCCCCCTTCAGAGACTCGGTGGACTCGGGGAGTACCACCCCCAACTCACCAGTGTCCGAGTCGGCCCTCTGTATCCCGTCGTCTCCCAAATATGACACTCTTATCATAAGAGATTACTCTCAGAGCTCCTCGTCGTTGTGAAAGCCACTGGAAGCCACGCTGGGTTCCGCGTGCAGAGCCGAGACCTCCGGTGTTCACACAGACGCAGTGACACGCAGTCACCTGCTTAAGACCGAGGTGGAAGAAGCCAAGTACACCCTGTTATGGAAACATGAGATGAATCGTGCTATTTCGCAACAACCGACGAAGACACCAACCACGAGTTTTTCGGCAGATTTTCTTCTAGTGGCCTTAGAAAACATGGGCTTTTAAGAACCACTGCTTATATTTTTGAGGGCTGACACGGAGTCTGTTCAAAGTTACATACCAAGTGCTTTGCGCTAGGGAAGGAGTGAGTGTGAAACAGCATCATGGAGGGTGAAAAGCATAGTTAATAAGCAACTGTAAAAAGTTTTATTTGTTTACTTTCCTTCTTTTCCCAGAAGAGTCTTTGATTCACCAACCATGAATGTACATTTTCTAACAAACTCAAAATCTGGGACTGAAACTCCAACATCTCTCTCTCTCTCTTTCCTTTAAAGACCTTGAAAAGCAGGAACTTGGGCCCAGTATTTACATTGTTGTGAGTGCGACCCATGCATAACACACGACTGGATGGTGAGTGCTGCACTGTTGTACTGTGTAGGGCTTCTACCAGAGACTTTCCTCTACAATTTGGTTGTGAAATACTCTTCCAAAAGCCTGCATCGGGGATTCCACCTAGTTATTTCAGATTCACCTCCATTAACCAAGAAAACCAGTGGAAGATTTCTTGACTATTTCACCATGTTGCCAATCAATACTGGAGTAGCAAAAAAATATTTTCTGGAATACTGTTTTGTAATTCCCTCACTGGGGTGCAATTGTGTAGCTGGAAATTCTCTTTATAATAATAATTCTTGAGCTCCAGCTGGCTATCTCTTTCATGAAACACAGCCACTCCTCCTTATGAATGCTGTTCCGTTAGCATTGCCAGCTAAAATACTAAAATACGCATTGGGGCTTCTTCATTCCTTTCTTTTGAGAACCTGATGCACAAAAAGCTCCTCTATTCTTTTTGAGTTCCACCACTTGGAAGAGTGGTCCATAGACCCAATGAAGACATTGTCATGATTCTAGGGACTGTTGTTGAAAGAATTAACACAATCTTAATACACTGAAAATTTCAAACTGTGTCAAGTCAGCTTAGTGGAGAGATAACTGTGCCAATGAGCAATGATTTTTAACTATTCTTGGCTGCTTAATCAGGGCAGCTATGAACTATGACAAACATAGATTTTTCAAAGCAATACAGAATACTAAAACAGAGGAACCTTAATAAATATCAACCATACAATCTTTCTCAGCCATTCCAAAAAGAGGCAAAGCAATTATTAATATTTTCTTTTAGAAATAACTATTAACATGATTTTGTGCACTTCATACTGTCACTTTTTAAAAACTGCAGAAAAGAAATCTAGAGCTATAATGGAAACACACGTGCTTTGATATTCTCAAATAGGTAAAATTCATAGTTTAAGACCTGCATCCACTGTCATCTCTTCCTCCCATTGCAGCAGCTATCCTCAGGTACCAAATGTTTTGATTTTTCAGTAAGGATAGTAATACAAGGAGGAGGTGTCCTATACATTTAAATTTCAGTTGACCTAGCCTTATACTAAAGATAGCCTTATGAAAAAGATTTGCTGGGAGGCAGAAGTATATTTTTAGCAGAGAGAAAAATAAATTAAACTCTTTAGCTCAATATTCTTCTTTTGGTAACTATTTTTTATTTCACATCTACTTATAAGAAAAATGAGAAATGAAAGTCTGCACGTCTACCAGTTATAATAAACATACTACTTGTTGACTTTTCTTTCTGATATCTGTTCTTATTTGAAATTTTAAGTCAAAGCTCCCAATATAAAGTATTAAAAACTAACATTACTTTAATAAAATATTAATTTTTAAAAGATCAAACCTCTCATGACAGATTTGAAAATAACAGCTTAAGAGCACCCTGATCCCAAATATTATAATGAGGCTCTTGAAGCATAAGTGGAATCTACCTAAGTTTCATGGTTACATTAAAAGCAAATGTCTGCCTCTACCAAAAACCAAATGTAAATATTTTGACATATTAATACCCCCTGAATCCTCATCAAAAGGGTAGCATTCACCTAGAGATTACTATCTGGATTTCTTAAGCGTTGAAACTTTTCTAGATATATTCTCTCTATGTTTTAAAAGTTATTTCATGAAATCCTTATATTGATTTTAATTTTATTCTCAAGTTCAATAAATTTCACTCTATTGATCAATAAAAGAACATTTTTAAACTGTCTCCATGACCAAATTCATTTTCTAATTTTTTAGTAACATATCTCTTCAAAAAGTACACTACCTTATAAGAAACTTCATTAGAAATTAAAATTTAATGCAAGTAAATTGCCATCTGATAATTCCACATATCATAAACTGTAATAATAAAAAGAATTTACCCAATTAGAAGAGAACAAGATATATTTTTTCTGTGTATTTCTGTATAACTTTTGCCATTTCATTGAATACATTGTATATTGGACATAAGATTACTAGCAGTGCATTCTTGAGATCTTTTATTTTGGAATGATGCTAACTCTGTCTCTTTGCCAATTCTAACACCAGGTTCCAATAATAACTCTATAATACAAAGAGAACTGAATATTCATTCTAGGGCTAGGATATGAACCTCACAATTCATTTGGGTACCGATTTTCATTGAATTTCATTGAAAACAATCTGCTCCTGGTGCCCAATATTAATTCAGTTGGGACCAGTATGACTAAAAGGAAGGGGAAATGCTAAGGCTCAGTGAAGTGACCCTAAAGGTGAGACTGCCCCAGGATGAAAACCTGGTTTGATCAAATTCTACTGGCTTAGCAGTCTACTCGTCCTTCTTTTCTGGGAGAGGAGTGGAGGCGGCCTGCAGATATATCTGGACTGGGGAGAACTGCCTTTCTGGGCTAGGAGTGGAGAACAGAAAGGGAGTATAGAAAGAAAAAAATATAAGAGATTTAATTGAAGCAAGAGAAAAAAGCAAATCCCCCAATGTGCTAATCCTTGAAAGAACCAGTCTTTCCCAAACTACTGCTGCTACCAGCAAGTAATCAGGAAGACTAGGAGCTATTTCTGACTGTAAATGAATTGTATAATGACTCTGCTGCAGTTCTGTGACTTCCAAACCAGGAATTAAACACTCTTTTTAAAAAAAAGAAAAAAGAAAAAAAAAACATTTCCTATGCTAGTCTCCCAGCAAAATGTACATGTTTCGGAGACTTCAAAGGTATTATCTGAGTTCACATTTAGCAACAGCTTATTAATAACCCTTAAGCTGTAAGAATCTCTATAGTTACCATTTACAATTTTATACTGTGAAAAAATACAGATCAGTGAAAGCATAAAGATAAATCAGAATTCACTTTGAATAGGTTTTGAGGCCTGGAAAATTCTCTACTGTCTATTGAAGAATGAGGCATGTATAAAATAGTTGGCTAATTTCACTGATCTTCCCAATGTGAACAAATATACTATGTATATTGTGTGTATTTCTAGAAATCAATGGCAGCTGCTGATGGTGTTGTAATTAGAAATCTATATAGAATATAGATGTTTTAGAAAGATGGTGCCAATCCTAAAAGATTTGTGTGGGCTACAAGTGCTTGTACTTACTTTTTTCTGCACTTATAACTGATTTGGTTTTAAAATTGTGTGCGTGTATCTGTTCTTTTTCTGTTGTTGCAGCTTGTACTATTAAAATAATCGAGAATGTTAAATTATTTTGATGTGAATTGCAAATGATTTTTTTCATAAAGTTTAACATTTTTATCACCATTGTTTCGCTTTGTACTTGTATAAATGTTTTATTTTAGCATTTTAAAATACACTTGCCTGTTTCTCAGTTGTCTAAATCATGCTATAGTTGGTGTTTGTGAAGCCAGTAACTTTTTGAAAAACATTAAAAAAGACTATGATATGACTTTAATATTATTCCCCTCAAATGTTTAGAATGCTGTCTTAATAGTGTTTTCTAAGACAAAAAAGAGCCATGCCTCTCATTAATCTTAAATTCTGGATGACCAATACAACTTGAAGTATGGGGTTACAAGGTAAGCAGTGGATAATAGATTAAAATGAAAATATAAACCAACCACAAACTAACCAGAGATGCTATCTCCAAAGACATCTACAAACAGGTTTTGAGACATAAATAAGTATTTAAAAAAAGGAATGTAGGAAATATATACTATTGATGTGTTTAGACATCCAAATTTTAGAAACAGTTTTGTAATTATCTTTGTTGATAGAATTAGCACCACACAGATAAAATAGAATATTTATGTGTGTATATGTGTGTGTCTACACACGTTTACATATGGTTGTTTTATTTTTGAGTCCATCTGTATGTGTGTGCATATGTGTGTTTGTTTGTACATGTGTGCAATAATTTCTCCAGAAAAAACTTACTTGTCAAAATACCTTTTATTTGACTGATTTTTAAGCAAATTTACATTCTCTGAAAACAAATAAGTGAAAACCTAAAACCAGTATAAGGTAGATGATTGATGCGTAGAAGAGAAAAATAATGTAGCTTTTTAAATCTATACTTCTGACACTATATTTTTTATGCTCATTATATACAGAGGGTGCCAAAAATGTATACACATTTTAATAAAGGAAAAACTGCATTAAAACTGTAATACTCAAAATAAACTGACAACAAAAGATGAATACAAGTCACGTTTGACTTCTGCAATTACAAGAGGTGCTCAAGGTGGTTATCATCAGTGTCCAATACTTCTGATAATGTCAAACTAAAAGTAATACATAGATAACATCGCTTTTTTTTTTTTTGAGTGGGAGTCTCACTCTGTCGCCCAGGCTGGAGTGCAGTGGCACACTCACGGCCAGCATCGACCTGCTGGGCTCCGGCAATCCTTCAGCCTCAGTCTTCCAAGTAGCCGAAATTACAGGTGCATGCTACCACATCGGACTAATTTTTGATTTTTATTATAGATAATATCTCTTAAAATGTATATACATGTTTTGGCACCCCTAGTATATACACATATATACACAGATACACATATTTACATATATTATTGTACAAAATATTTTTATCTTAAAAAGGAAACCGGTTTCTCTGCTTTGTCAGACTCTATCCTCCAGAGTCTTCTATTCTGAAGTGACATGAATGGGCATATGCTCACATAAAACTGAAGTTGAGGTGCTATATATGAACCATATGCAAAAAATCATCTTCTAAAAATCAAAACAACTCTGTCAGTGTCCATAGAATCATAGAAAGCCATTCAAAACCAGGTGATGCAATAGAAATAACACTGAATTAAAATCCAGGATCTAAAACTGCCACCATCACCAATGAATTATCTTGATTTCTCCACAGCTCAATTTCTCTTACTTTAAATGCAGAGGTGAGTTAAAAATAACCTGTGAGATTTCTTTCATTTACAGTCTTTCTGATACACACTCAATAGTTAATAGCTAATATTAGTGGCAATGTAGAATTTAGTATTCAGCTAATATCCAGCAGGCAGCTTATATATGTTATGTCCAGTATTACTTGTGGAGCTATAACAAATTCTTGTCCAACTTAAAACATGTGTCATGGGGGAACCTATTAGAGGCTTGAGCTGATATGTAGCCACAGAATTGTCCATCATGGATAACTCAGTAAGTTATTATTGAGCATCACAGAAATAATGCTTTTCTTTTGTTATAATCTTTGTTGAATGGTAGCCAACTTTTTGGTTATGCTGTGCAAGAATGACCAGTTGTCTAGCATCAACAACTATCAAACATTTACTTTTTCAATGTCCAGATATATAGACAGGTGAATAAGTAGAATTATATCAATGAAGTTACCTCCTTAAGCAAGAACATAGTATTTACATTTTTCCTCAAAGTATTTTGATGTTCAGAATAAGTTACTACATTTTGTCCTGCTTATTATTTTTAATTATTACGTTAGTGGATAATTTCTATGAAGGGAATACTTAAACTCAACTTCTTTAGCCATTCTTAGAATCCTAAACCAAAGATATTGCAGGAAAATTTAACCTCCCAAAATATTTTAATTTAAATATTTTAAGTTAGCTTTTACAACAAGTCAACGGTAATTTTTTTTCCAGGACATAAGTTGTTTTACACTTGATCTTAGCCAAAAAGATGAAAGTGATGACATAAGTCATTTTATATATGACCTGTGAAACAGGTTAGTTATGTGATATATATATATATATATATATATATATATATATATATATATCAGATATATTTGGCTTATTTAAAAATACAGCTTTTATTTTTACTTATTTACCTAAAATAGTAAAGTTTTATATATTATCATATTTCTATTACAGGATAGAAATATAAATTATATAATGACATGTCCATGAAAATCACATAATATGGCAAATCACCTTTTCTGAACTGCTAAATTGTAATAGACGATTTATAAAATTGAAGTTTTTAGAGTTTTAAAAGTTTGGAAAATATAATAACTTCAAATTAAATGATTGTCTTCACTTCAGAACTTACCAGTCTTTGATATGCTAGTATGCATTATCTTTTTAAATAAAAAAAAGTAGAGTTTCATTAAATCTGTGATATAAATATCAAATTTGTACACCTTTTTTATTTTAGTCTTCAAAATGTATTTCTATGATAATCTCCTGAGGCTTGCTTTCTTATTTAATTATTTATGTATTCATGTGGTATCTCACTCTGTCACCCACGCTGAAGTGCAGTGGCATCATCATATCTCATGCAGCCTCAAACTCTTGGGTTCAGTGTATCCTCCCACCTTAACATTCCCAATAGCTGGAACTACTTCATGTGCATGCCATCACGCCCAGTTGTTTTTGTTTTGTTTTGGTTTGGTTTTTGTGGAGACTGAGTTTCTCTATATTGTCCAGGCTGGTCAGATGTAATGAAACTGGCTTCAAGCAATCCTCCCACTTCGGCTTCCCAAAGTGCTGGGATTACAGGCATGAGTCATCACACCTGGCCTCCTGAGGCTTTTAGAGCAGAAAACAGTTATAACATCACCTTCAGGAGTCATTTTACTGAACCCTGAGAAGTATTGCTCAGTTTTGTTATTCACTCTCTTCCCATTTTCTGATTTCTCAGACTTCTATTAACACATTTGCTTTTACTTCCATGAGTCAAGCTGAGGGTTTTCTTTTATATTTTATTTTATCTTTTTTGTCAGAAATATTGGGTGGTTCTCTTAGCTCTGACAGCCTCAGATGAAGCAATATGTGAGTTACAACATTAGTAGATGCTGACTAACTAGTTAAGTATATTCCAATGACAGAAGAAGGGTTACAGAGTATTATCCATTAGCTATCTTTAGAAACTGTTGCCAGATTCTTTCTAATTTACCTAGATGAGTAAAATTACATGGACACATCAATAACACATACCATACTAATGCATTTCTACTCCTGCATATTCAGCCCTTTACTGTCCTATATTTTGTACACTGTACAACATACTTAAGACTTCTTTCTGAATAGCTCAAATAGCATCATTAGCCCTAATACATTCACTCCACTTTTCAAAGAGACATGAAAAAATTTAAATTGCAAACAGGGAGAAAAGGTCTTATTCTGGGAAGTCAAGTACCCACTCTAATAACCCAGGACAAATAAGCAACAAAATTAAGAAAACATCCTGGCTAGTTCTAGCCAGCCAATATGAAAGAAGTCAGCGGAAATGCTTTCTTGTTTTGTGTATGGCTACAAAAAACTGAAATCAATTTTTAAAAAATAAAAAGAGATTGAAATACAACTATTTCTAATTGGCAAAGTAGGAGTTGGGACCCCAAGAAAAATATGAATGATGATGGCAGGGCCAACAAACACATTAAAAAATCCAAGTAAATTAAAGGAAGTTAAGATTCTCTACTCCCAGGAAAAGAAAAACACAATTGTGTTACTGAGTGATGTTATTTGTTGAACCAACAACATCAGTTTACCCAGTTCTAATATATTCAGAGTCTTTAAAGTGACAAATGCCAAATAAAGGCAAGTATAGGAATAATCACATCTAACAAGACATTATTCAAAATAAAAGTAATTAAAAGGAATAAAATGGATATTTTAAATTGATAAAAATATACAAAGAAGATAAAACAGTTATAAACCCATATACACTTAACAATGGGGCTTCAAAACTTATAAAGCAAAGTTAATATAAACATAAGAAAAAAAATCCACAATCACAAAGGTGTGGTTTAATATTCTTAACTCACAAGTGTATTAAGTGGCCAAAAATAAATAAATAAATTTTTAGAGAACTCAGGTAACACAAATAGCAAGAATAATCAAACAAATCTATTTAGAGCTTTCTTCCTGTTAAGAGAGAACAGACATTCTTTTCATCATCCTTAAGACATTCATAAACACTGAACTTGGATTAGGCCACAAAGGAAATTTTAACAAATTCCAGAGAGCAAAACTTATGCTGGCTACATTCACTGACAAAAATATATAAAATATTAAATTTAAAAAATATTTAAAAGAAATGTGTTCACTTGGGATCTTTCTTCTAAGATGTCTCTGGAGTAAATTTTTTTTAAAATAACTAAAATAAAATTTCAAACTACCTATACATGAACATTAGTTAGACCCCTGTATACTGAATCTGTAGAACAACCAAAGAGTAAGCCAAATAACATATTTTACCTTAAATGTATATGTTTTCAAAGACCTAACATAAATTAATTAAACATTCAAAGATGTTGAGAAATAAACAAGAAATCACAGATATAATACAAATAATTAATATTTATTAAGTCAAAAGCAATATAAAAAATATGACAAAAATGATCTAAAATCAAAGTCTTTTCATTTGAAAAGATCAATATATTGCCAAACATTCATCTAATCAAGTAAAAGCGAGACACCACAAACAAAATTAGTAATGAGAAACAAAATAAATAGCTAGAAAAATATACATGTATTGTTTCTATATATGCAAAATACGTGTATGTATACATATGCGCACACACACACACATATATATACATATATATATGGAGAGAGAGAGAGAGACAGACAAGAGAGAGAAAGGTGAGGGTCTCAATATGTTGCCTAACTTGGCTTTGAATTCCTGACCTCAAATGATCCTCCTACCTCAGTCTCCCAAAGTACTGAGATTACAGGCATGACCCACCGTGCCTGACCAAAATATAGATATATAAAACTTTTAGGTAAAAATGTATAGTAGTAAGTTTAAAAATCTAAAAGTTATAAATATTATTCTAAGAAAAATATAAATTACCAAGTTGAAACAAAATAAGTTAAAACCTCAAATCATTAATTTAAAAATTATGAAATGGAATTTTAAAATATCTTACTCTAAAAAGCATAAACTTAAACATTTAACAGGTAAATTTCACCATGACCTATAAATATGAAATCTGGAAAAACATAGAAATATCTACCTTATTTATGAGGCTTTTATCATTTTTGTACACAAATCGGACAAGGTGGAAATAAAAAATGTATAGTTTAATCTCATTTTAAGCATTTTTTAAATCTTAAAGTATTTACAAATAAAATTGTGAAATTTAATAAATTAATAATACTTCACAAACAAATATAGATAATACCAGGGTTGTAATTTTGGTTCAATATTAGAAAATCTTTTAATATAGTTTACTTCATTAACATATTAAAGAAAAATGTGGTATATGTAATTGATAATATAAAAACATTTGATAAAACAAAACTAATTCTTGATTAAATAAAATAAATTAGCACCTAAACATATAAGAAAACAAGATTAAAAAACTATCAGAAATCTATAACCAACATGACAGTAATAATAAAATATTAGAACAATTTTCTTTAAGTCAGGATTGAAAGAGGCAAGCCATATATGCACAATTTCCAAAGTGATTATGTATTTTTTATTTAGAATAGGATATTTTAAGAGTTAAATACATTGTCAATATTAGTGATTTTGGGACAATAACGTTACCTAGGAACTGTTCTGGGCAAAATAGTACATATGCCCACTTTAACTTATTACTAGCCAATATGGTATCTGACCTCCTATATATTTCTGACCTCAAAGTCAAGAGAAACACAGTAGATAAAATGCTTCAAAAAATAAATCTACTGACAGATTTATCTACCTGTAAAATCTAGTAAAATGTGAATAAATAAATTACTTCTGCTTAGTAATCATGACATTAAATTTAATGATATGAAATGACAAAAAAACCAGCCGTGAGCTGTGCAACTTTAGGTAATTATTTATTTATTTATTTATTTACTTATTTATTTATTTATTTTAAAGATTTGGGGAACAATTCAGGGTTAGGTATACAAATGGTCATTGTGTACGTAAAGTTTAGGCCTCACTTTGGTCTCCACTTCACTTGGTTTGAGATCAGGTACTCTTATTGATGAAGTGTGCCTCTCTCCCTCTCCTGGAAGTTTCCCACTACTGTCAATTCCTTTCGCGTATTATGAAAATTGTTCAGGGTCTGCTTTTGAGGGAGAACATGTTACGCAAGTAATTTCTTATCAGTGGTAGGTTGCTCACGAACTTTGCAAAATCTGTTAAACTACTAAGGAAAGTTAAAGAGGAAAACACAATTTTTTTTCTTTTTTTAAGGACAGAGTCTCTTTTGCTCAGGCTAAAGTGCAGTGGCGCGATAATAGTTCATTGTAACTGCAAACTCCTAGACACAAGCGATCCTCCTGCCTCAACCTAACACAGTAATTTTATAATTGTGAAAAATTCAGTAAAGTATACACTTGATAAAAAGTTAGCATAGGTAGAGAGTGGTAAGTGAGTGCAATATTTCAAAACACTTCCCAAAGAGATTTCCAAAGAGCAAAATTTTAAAGGAGCTGATCTTTTTGTATAGATACAAACAAAAGAAAACACTCAAGCGAAAGGAACTGCACAACCAGTGACACAGGAAAGTGCATAGAGTGTTAGGAGAAAGTAGTAGTAGTCTAACATACTAGAGCTGCTTGGGAAGATTAAGTGAAACAATGTAGGTGAAGTGCTTAGCATAGTACAGCACATAATGTGTTCCTTCAGCGTTAGCTATTTTTGTAGTAGTATTAATAGTGTTAGTAGTGCTACATGTTTAAGTCTAATAAAATACATAAAATTCATATGACAATAAAATAAAATTGGTTATTGCTGCTTTTATTCCTGAGTATACATGCATCATTCTCTAACAGAGCAAAAATGCATTCAGTCAATCAGAACTCAGGCAGTAGAATTCTACCACTCATATTGTGGCAGCAAATACCAGAACTAAATGTAAGTTGATATATTCATTTACAACCCAATTAGAGGGAATTAAAATGTGAATAAATAAATTACCCCTGCTTACTAATCATGAAAATAATCAATACTCAATAATCAAAAAAAAAAAAGGAGAGATTGTGGCAAGGACACAGTATTTGAATTAGGAACATTAAAACTGGGGAGAAAAAAAAAACCTTAGAAGAATACAAACTGCATTATGTATGACATTGGAAGAGGCTTCTTCAGCTCTGGAGCTCCCTCCACTCAGGTAAGTCCTCTTCTCTAGATCTTTTTTCTCCTATAAGCTAAAGCAGTTGTCCTACTTAAATCAGTGTTTCCGAGAATTTCAAAATTATTCTAAGACCTTAACACCATTAAGTCCAAATAAACAGCCATTTTAAGTTCTCTCCTATTTTTTAAATTATGGTTAGAATACTTAACATGAGATCTACCCACTTAAAAATTGTTAAGTGTACAATACAGCGTTGTTAACTATAGGCACGATGTTGTACCACAGATCTCTACGACTTACTAACTGTACAACTGAAACTTTACACCTATTGATTAGCAAGTCATCATTTCTTTCTGACCTTTGCCCCTGGCAACCATCATTTTACTCTTTTTATTCTAAGAATTTGACTGTTTTAGATACCTCATGTAAGTGGAATCAGACAATATTTGTGCTTTTGTGGCTTGATTTTCCCACTTAGCATAACGTCCTGTGGGTTCCTTGACATAGTCACACAGGGCAAGATTTCCTTCTTTTTAACAGTATTATTCCATTATTATGCAATAATAATAATTCATTAAATGTATACTTATTTTCTTTATCCACTCATCCATTGGTGGACATGCAGGTTATCTTCACATCTTGCCTATCGTGAATAATTAACTAAATAAATCCATAAATATTTAAATTTAGGCTGCCCAAGAGAGTGTAGAGTGAGCAGCTAATAAGAATGAGATGTGAGGGTTCAGAATACTTTATTTAGTAAAATAAATTCTATTGGGAACTGAGTTGCTTTTGAATACTTTTCAGCTTAATATTAATTCATATTACCATAAACACGTCTGGTCTAATTTAGAAATAAATTATGAATTTTATGAAACAAGCAATTTTGTTTTTAAACTTCAAATATATTTCCCAACATCAGATCATGAAAGCCGGTTGCTTTTGCCAATATATATAGTGTTACTTCAACCTACCTTTAAATTACATTCAATACCTAAACATGAAGTAATCTCATCTTATTTTATTTTTCATCTGAACTTTTTTTAACCAAACATGATATAGAGTAAATTTTTAAAAACTTTTTAGTAAGTGAAAAAATTTATAATTTGTATATATATATATATATATATGTGTGTGTGTGTATAAATATATATATAAATATATATAAATATATATTTCATTCAAAATATCAAATACTTAATGGAGGTATACTACTTTCAGGCCAATTTTCTATTTTCTGTGGTTCTAGCTGTGAGTATAACAAATAAAAATTATTGTTTACATGGGCCTTACTTTTTGTTATATGTATCAATATGTATTTGTTAGTGGAAGAGAAAAACAAATTTAAAAACAAAGTTAACAAAGCATACTGTATATTAGAAAATGATAAATGCTGTGGGAAAAAAATGGGAAAAAATGAAGCAGGTAAAGGAAACATAAATCCAGAAAAGGGGAGTTATTTTAGATAGATTCATCAGGAAATATTTTACTTATGGGTGCTATCTAAGCAAACACTTGAAGGAGGTGCATAACTCACAAAAATATGTGGAAAAAGGATGTGCCAGGCAGAGTAAATAGTACATGCAAAAATCCTGAGGAGAGACTGAGTTGGGAAATGTTAGTAATAACAAGACACCTTCTATGGCTGAAGGAAACTTGGTCTGAAGCGTAGCAGGGCTGATGTCAGAGAGAAAGCAGAGTCAGCTTGTATAAATTGTAAACCTATTGAGATGGTTGGCTTTTACTCTGAGGATTTTGAGCAGAATAATAACATTATCTGATTTATTTGAAGAGAACAAGTCAATAAACCCCAGAATATGTTGTTAGGAGACAAAGTCAGAAGCACGGAGTCTGGTAAAAAGCTATTGCAATGAATAAACAAAAAGATGATGGTGATTCATAGACTATGGCAGTGGCAATGGAGGTGATGAGGACTGAAAATTGGGAACATGCATACACACATGCACACACACATATATATAACAAATATATATGTATGTATGTATGTATGTGTATGTGTGTATGAATAGAGTCATCAATATTTGCTGATGAATTGAATGTGAGGTGTTCAAGAAAGAGGAGTTAAGAATGACTGCAAAGTTGGAGCTGCCCTTAACTGAGTTGTAAAAGGCTGCAATTAGAACACATCTTTGAAAGGAAATTCAGGACATGTTAAATGTGAGATGTCTGTCAGTCTACATTACTGAGTTTTAGAGAGTCCTGAGAAGTTCAGACTGAAGCTATTATATATTTACACACACTTATACATGCATGTATGTATGTGTGTATATATATATATATATATATATGCATACAAATGACTGAAGATGATAAAAAAGCAAATCTTATTATTTGATGTATAATTATTACAGGATATACAAGGGATGCCAACAATGTATACACATTTTAAGTATGACATTCACTCAAAAGATGGCATTAATCAAATGAATGCTAGTGTTACCGTGCGACAGGCAGGACAGTCAAAGAAAATGGCACAAGTGTGGTTGAGTGAACAACCTATTACACATTGCTGCTGTGATTTAATTCAAGTTTGAAAAGTAATACATACATAACATCTCTTAAAATGTGTATGCATTTTTGGCACCCCCTATATAATGATCAGAACCAAAGTTTTAAAATTAACAATACTTCTTAATCTTTACTACCTAAAAATTATGATTATTTTAAATCCTAAGGAGGTGTTGTGAGATTACATATCATTATAAAAGGGATTCATCAAAGATTGAATAATACTTTTCTACTTTGCTGTTATAGTTAATTTTAGTTTAAAAATCACTGAACTTTATAATAAGGTTGGAATCATTAAATAATATCTACCTAAGCAATACAGTTGTTTCACAAGTGAAAAGGGGACCTTCTGTGTAGTAGTGAGATAGGCCTGAGTAATTAATTCTAGTTCGATCCTAGCTCTGGATCAAAGACAAAATCCAGAACCAGTTTCACTAATACTCTTGCTGCAAACTGCCCTCTGGAACTTGAGGGTTCAACATCACAGTTATGCAAGCTATTAATTGGTATAACACTCTCCAGACTTTTTCCCCTTGAAAGCTACAAAGCTAGCAGATAGATCAGGGATCAAAAACCATCTCAGATTTCAAGATCCATCATATATTCCAGCAAGCCTTATGTCATGAGACTTGCCAAGAACAATCATATTCAATCAAGGCCTACAAGAGATAGCACCTTAAGGAGAATATGAAGCATAAGTTTTCTGATGTTCACCTGGCATACAGCAGGACAAATGGTAGTTCATCCAACAGAACACAGAGCACCTTGACTTACCTGAAGGTTATGGACCACAGCAACATCTAAGAGGCACCCAAGCCAGTTGTAGGATTGTCTGGGGAAGTTTCCTAGAGAAGGTGATGCTGGAGGTAGGAGAGAGGAAAAGCATATCAAAAGCACGAGTGTGAAGTGCAACTATCTGTGATAAACTGCAATGGGCTTGGTAGGACTGGAGTACAGAGTTCTTGTGAAGAAATATCAGAAAAATGACTAAAAAAAGGCAGGGGGAGAAGGTGTATATCCTTTGCTAAGTAACTTAGACTATCTTCAAGATGATGAGGAGTTACTGAAGGGTTTTATAGAGTAGAATGGCATGAGCAGATATGATTGTGATAGATGTGAAAACAGTAGAAGAGGGGAGGGGAAGCTGAGCCAGGGCAGATGATAATATACTGTCCCTGAGAAATAATGAGGTGAGAACTGTGCAGATGGGGAAAAGGTGGTGAATTGGGGAAATGTTCTGAAGGATAATTGTTACAAATGAATGACTATTTGGATGAAGTGAGATAAAGTGGTCTGGGATGCCACCCTGCTGTCTGATAATTAACAGAGAATAGCATCAATCACCGAGTCGGGGAACACAGATGGAGGTGCAGATCTGTGGTGAGTCCTGATTTGGGTGTATGGATTTGAGATGACTGTGAAGCAATAGTCAGTTAGTCCAGTAAACAGTAAATAATGCAAGTAAAGATCATGAGAAAGCAAAAGTCAGTCAAGATATAAACAGCACACTCAAAATGGTCATTGAAAATGTTAGTGAAGGAACTATCTGCAAAGGTATAAGTGGAGTTAGAAAACTAATTAGGGATTAGTAGGGATGAGTACAGTAGGAAGTATCCAAAGCCCCTAGACTTGAAGAGGTAAAGGGAGAAACAGTTTACTGAATGGATAAAAGTTGTGCCTATAAGAGAAGGCCACCAAAAGGCACTTTGGTCTTGAGACTGGGAAATACTATAATCCCTTTCTTCAAAGTTGCCCGCATATCTCAGATGGACTGCCTAGAACCATAGCAATTGATTGGATGAAATATAGTTTCCCAGGAGGGAGTAGTCAGTCAACTCTAATAGCTTGTCCCTTACAATAGGAAGATGCCCCATTAATAACCCTTTAACCAATTATCCTTTGTTTAATATAGTATTATTTTTCTAAGTAGCACAAACAACTGCTTATCTATGTAGTCTTGATTTCCTGATAAACAGGACAATTAGCTAAATTTACAAATCATTAAAATAAAAAGGGACTATAGAGGTGACCTATCACCATTTTTTATTACCACATCTCCAGATATTCATGTACCTAGGAACTATCACTGTGATGGGAATATGTGAAACCAGAGAATAAACACGATTATGAATTAATATATTTCTTGTATATTAAATTTATGTAGAACAACTAGCATAGTGCTTGGCAATATATAGTGTCTAAATATGTACTAGTTTCATTCTCATCTCTTTTTTTCATTAGAAATGAGGCTTCATGGGGTGTTGCTGATTTGCCTAGATCATGAAAGAAGACCAAGAAAAGAAGGATCAAACATCTGCTATTTGCCTGTAACTGGACATGGTACACATAAAACGCCATTTATCTCATACAAAAGTGCTTGTGAATTAGATTGGAACCCATTTCCTAGCTTCCATTTTGGGGTGGTCGCTTCAGTCTGCTCCTTCTCTTTGGTTGGGGTCCTCTGCTTGCTCAAAGTATAACTGCATTAACTTCCAATAACAGAGAAGCCCACAGAGATATTTACGTCTCATTTGTTCTTTTGTATCCTTTCTCTTGCTTACCACACTGACAGGTGGTTCAAAAATCATAAATGGATGGGATTTTGAAGAGGCAGAACAGAGCAGCTGGCAGGCCAAGGTCAGGATGACACCCAGGTTCAAATGATTTTAGAAGATTGGAATCAGAATTGGTTTCTAAATTCTATTCTGGAGAGAGCAATTCAGGATGGTCCCAAATGACTTCTCACTTTTTTAAAAATAAAGAATATCATGTGCTTATACAATTTCCAACTTGGAAACGCTTGCAGCAAATAAGTGAGACATGGTATATGGCAACGTTTCTCTCTGCATTCTCCAGAGATGAGTCTGACATACTTCTGGCTCAGAAGCCGTGGCCAAGGGATTGTAGCCACTGCTAACATCATCCATCTGTGTGGACAATATGCTAAAAATCCTCTCTGCCAACAGATGGGCAAGGCTGCATGGAAGAATGTCTAAGGGAAAATGGTTCTTTTTCAAGATTATACCTTTCCTGCCCTGCTGGGGGACACTTTGATTAATTTATTTTAACTCAATCTCACCATCATACACCTCTCTGCTGCTCAGGAAGGACATGCAAAGCATCCAGGGTGACATTCAGAGTGCTGACAGACATGCAACTATTGGAATCAGGCAAATATTCTTCTTCTGGCCGGGCATCTGATCTTGATTGAACCAACAAATTGTGTCTGAACAGAAAATAGGTAGAAGAGGGAAAAGAGAGGCTTATAAAGCTTTTAGCTAATGTTTTTATTTTAAAGTTTTCATCAGATCAAATGTTGATAATTTCTAGTCAAAATTCTTGGCAAATGAATGAAATAGAAAGTTGATCTAGGCTTTCTAGAGGAGTAAGAAATGGAGAGGTTCCTACAAAAGGCAATGGAGTTCATGTGGGTCCAGCTCTGCAAATCGCTAACAGTCTCAGAATCTTCATCAGTTAGATGTCTTCCTTTGCAAGATGAATGGTGGCTGGAGCAAAATAATGTTTTTGATCAATGCTATGTGTTAGTTGTTTATTAATAATATGTTCCACCACCAATAAGATTTGCATTAACTTTTTGACAAGCATGTTATCATACAACTAATGTTAGAATGCTAAAAATTGCACTAGATCTTCTAACTTCTGGTAACGACATAAGGGCTACCTCCACAATATTCCTTGTTATTGCAGAGCATTTGTAAACGAAGCTGCCACTTTCAGGTCACAAGTATGCATGGCTGTGTGTCCATTTCTTGGAGATATGTAGTCATGCAGTTTGATATTCCTCTTACCCTACTCCTTGTATCTGCCTCTCCACAGAATGGCGTTAGACAATAGCTGTTTTGGTTACATAATTGAAAAATGAGAAAATAGTGTTAAAGCAGGAGTATTTGGGGTCTGAATAAATATTGGATCCACAACAAATTAAAAGGCAAACAAACAGACCGGGTCCCGGACTTTAATTCAACAAATCTGGGATAAAATTTGAGTTTTTTATTAACTAGCTGTGAGATCTTAGGATAAATCATTTAATTTTTTTGAGTCATAGTTCTATTTTCTGTAAAATAAAGATGATAATTACACCCAGCCTATCTCAATGTTGCCTTAAAGATAAAATAATGTAATAATGTACACAAATAACTTTGTAATTATAAATAACTATAAAAGTAGTAGCTGTTGGTTGTTATATGAAGCACTAAAATACTAAACTGTTTCTGCTCAATCTGCTATCATCTCCATTCTCCTGACTTCTCAGTCAGAAATTGAACCTTCATGGATTTCTTGCCTTTCTTCCTTTTTCCTTTTTTTCCCCTTTATTTTATATTAAAGATATGAGATACAAGTCAGGATTAGGTATATTAGTGGTCTATGTGCAAGTGGAGTTTGGGCCTCCCGCTGGTCCTCACTTCCCCTGGTTTAGGATCAGGTACTCCATTGGTGTTATGTACTCCCCTCCCCCCAGGCAGTGTCCTGCTATTGCCGATCCCTCTTTTTATAGTATTGTGATAAATGTTCAGGACCCATTTATGGGTGAGAACATGTGGTGTTCAGTTCTCTGTTTCTGTGATAGATCACTGAATATGATGAACTCTAAATCCATCCAAGTTGCTGCAAAGTTTATAATTTTGTCCTTCTTTACGACTGCACAATATTCCACCATGTATATATGCCACGTTATTTTTATCCAGTCCACTTTTGATGGGCAGCAGTGTTGGTTCTATGTTTTTGCTATTGTGACTAGTGCTGCAATAAACATGTATGTGCAAGTATCTTTTTTGTAGAATGATTTGCTTTCCTCCGGATATGTTCCCAGAAGGGGGATTGCTGGATCATATGGAAGATCAATTTCTAGTTCTTTTACAAATACTCTCACTGTTTTCCATAGAGGTTGAGCCAGTTTACACTCCCACCAACCGTGTAGAAGCATTACTTTTTATTCACATTCTCACCAGCATTTGTTGTTCTTTGATTTATTAATGAGGAGCATTCTTACTGCAGTTAGGTAGTACCTCAATATTGTTTTGGTTTGTATTTCTCTGATGATTAATGAGGCTGAGCATTTTTTCATGTATCTGTTGGCTGTTCATGTCTTCTTTTGTGAAGTGTCTATGCATGTCTTTTGGCCATTTTTTAATAAGGCTGGGGGGGTTGGTTATTTTTGTTTTGTTTTTCCTTTTGGCTCATTTGAATTCCTTGTAGATCCTGGATGTTAAGCCTTTGTCAGAAATACAGTTAGCAAATATTTTTCCCATTCTGTTGGTTGTCTCCCCGCTTTCTTGATAAATTCCTTCGCTTTTCAAAAGCTTTTCTGTTTGATGAAGTCCCACTTGGCTATCTTATCTTTTATGGCATACACTTTTTGTCTTATGATAAAGAATTGATTGCCTATTCCAATGTGCAGAAGGGTATCTCCTGCATTTTCTTCTAAGATTCTTACACTTTGAGGTTTTATATTTAGGTCTTTAATCTATTTAGAGTTGATTTTTGTGTATGGTGATAGGTAGGGGTCCTGTTTCATTAGTCTGCATGAGGTCAGCCAGTTTCCCAGCACCATTTACTAAATAGGGTTTCCTCTCCCCAGTGGTTGTTCTGATGGCTTTGTCTAAGATGAGGTGGTTGAGAAATTGAAGTTTTGCTTCCAGAATTTCTATCTTGTTCCATTGGTCTATATGCCTGCTCTTGTACCAATACCATGCTGTTTTGATCATAGTAACCTTTTAATAAAGTCTGGAAGTGTGATGCTTCCCACTTTGTTTCTTTTGCTGAGGATCGTTTTGGATATCTGTGCTCCTTTTGTTTCCATATGAATTTCTTTATTTTTGTTTCCAGGTCTGAGAAGAATGATGTTGGTAATTTGATGGGTGTTGTGTTGAATCTGTAGATTAACTTGGGTAGGAGGGACAAGTTAGCAATGTTTATTCTTCCAATCCATAAGAATGGAATATTTTTCCATTTATTTGTGTCTTCCCTGAACAGTGTTTTGTAGTTTTTGTTGTTCATACTTTCATAACTCTTATTTGCTATAATGTAAGGATATATATATAGAATTATATATATATATAAATTTATGTATTAGTTCTAACAGTGTTTTGATGGAGTCTTTAGAGTTTTCTATATATAAGAGCAAATCATTTCCAAACAAGGACAACTTCACTTTCTCTTTTCCAATTTGGCTGCCCTTTATTTATTTATTTCTTCTTTATTTATTTCCCCCCCCCCAAGTGCTTTGGCTAGGACTTCCAGTACTATGTTGAATAGCAGTGATAAAAGTAGGCATCCTTGTCTTGCTCCTTTTCTTAAGGAAGAAGCATTCAGATTTTCTTGTTTCATATGTTAGTTGTGGGTTTGTCTTATATGGCCTTTGTCATGTTGAGAAACCAAACTTCTATTTGCAATTTGTTGAGAGTTTTTATCAGGAAGAGATGTTGAATTTTGTCCATTTTTTTGTGTGTTCATTGAAATGGTCATATGGTTTTTGTCTTTTTTCTGTTAATGTGGTATATCACATTTATTAATTTGCATATATTAAATCATCTTCCCATACCTTGGATGAATACCCACTTGATCATAGCAAATGTTCTTTGTAATGCGCAGTAGAATTTGGTTTGTTAGTATCTTCTTGAGAATATTTGCATTTATGTTCATCAGGGATATCAACCTATAGTTTTCTTTATTGTTTTGTCTTTGACTTGCTTCAAAAGCAGTATAATGCTGGCCTTGTGAAGTTAGTTTGGACATTTTCCTTCTTTTTAATTTTCTGGAATAGTTGGAGGAGAATTGGCATTAGTTTTTCTGTAACTGTTTGGTAGAAGTTAGCAGTGAAGTCATCAGATTTCGGGCTTTTCACTGATGGGAAATTTTTTATAAATTTAATTTTATTTTAATGATGTTGGGTACAATTCAGGATTAGATATGCATGTGACCATTGTGTAGGTAAAATGTGGGCCTCCCTTTGGTCCCTTCTTCACCCGGTTTGAGACCTGGTACCATTATTGATATTGTGTGCCCCCCCCACCTCCCCTGACAGTTCCCCACTATTGCTAATTCCTTTCTTATACTATTATGATAAATGTTCAGGGTCTGCTTATGAGTGAGAACATGTGGTACTCTATTCTTTGTTTCCATCATAGACCACTGAGTATTATAGACTCTAAATTCATCCAAGTTACTGTGAAATCCATAATAATTTTGTCATTCTTTATGGCTGCATAATATTCCATTGAGTATATGATCACATTTTTTTTTTTTACCCTGTCCACCACAAATGAGTGGCACAATTGGTTCTGTGTTTTTACTCTTGTAAATAATACTGCAATAAACATGTGGTGGTATCTTTTTAATAGTATGATTTGAGTTCCTCCAGGTATATTCTCAGAAGGAGGATTGCTAGGTCATATGGAAGGTCAATTTTTAGGAATCACCACACTGTTTTCCACAAAGGTTGTACTAGTTTACATTTCTATCAACAGCGTAGAAGTGTCCTCTTTTCCCTCTCCAGCATCTGTTATTTTTTTTACTGATGATGGCCATACTGACTGGAGTTAGTGGTATCTCAGTGTGGTTTTAATTTGCATTTCTTTGATGATTAGTGAGACTGAGCATTTTCTCATGTCTGTTGGCTGCTTATATGTCTTATTTAGAGAAGTGGCTATTCATACCTTTTGCCCACTTTTTAATAGAGCTGTTTTGTTGTTGTTGTTTTGTTTTGTTTTGTTTTTTTCTTTTTGGCATGTTTGAGTTACTTCCTTGTAGATCCTGGATGTTAGGCCTCTGTCAAATATACAGCTAGCAAATATTTTTTTCCCATTCTGTGGGCTGTTTCCCCGCTTTCTTGATGGTTTCTTTTGCTTTGCGCAGAAGCGTTGCAGTTTGATGAGGTCCCACTTGTCTATCTTATCTCTTATGGCATAGGCTTTTGGGGTTTTGATCAGGAATTGATTACCTATTCCAATTTCCATAAGGGTATCTCCTGCGTTTTCTAAGATTCTTTTAGCTTGAGGTTTTACGTTTAGGGTTTTGGTTCAGTTAGAGCTGATTTTTGAAGTGAAAGACTTTCACAATGAAAACTGCAAAACACTGCTCAAAGAAATCAAAGAAGACACAAACAAATGGAAAATGTTCCAAGCTCATGGACTGGAAGAATCAACATTGTTAAGATATCCACCCTACCCAAGGCAATCTATGGATTCAGCACAATATTCATTAAATTATCAACATCATTCTTCTCAGATCTGAAAATGACAATATAGAAATTCATATGGAAACATAAACGAACATGAATAGCCAAAGCAATCCTTAGCAAAAGAAACAAAGTGGGAAATATCACATTTCCAGACTTTAAATTTTATTGTAAGGCTACAGTAATCAAAACAACCTGGTACTGGTACAAGAACAGGCATATAGATCAATGCAACAGTATAGAATTTCCAGAAGCAAAACCTCAATCTCTCAACCAACTCATCTTCAACAAAGTCTCCACCAACAACCACTGGGGAGTGGAAAATGTATTCAGTAAATGATTCTGGGAAAACTGGCTGACCACACGAGGATGATGGGAAACTTTTATTACTGATTCAGTGTTCCTACTCGTTATTGTTTGTTTAGATTTTCCATTTTGTCAGAATTTAATCTTGATAATTTGTATGTGTCTAGGAACTTATATGTATCTTTTATGTTATGAAATTTGTTAGCGTAGTTCTTATAATAGTCTTGTATAATCTTTTGTATTTCTGTGATATCAGTTGTAATGTCTCTTATTTCATATCTGATTTTATTTATTTAAGTTTTCTCTTTTTTTCTTAGTCTAGCTAAAGGTCAGTCAATTTTGTTTATCTTTAAAAAAAAAAACTTTTCATTTTGTTGGTCTTTTCCATTGTGTTTTTAATCACTCTTTTGGAATTTTTTTCTTTTCTGAACTTTTTTATTTCCTTCATTTTGTTAATTTTGGGTTCCATTTGTTCTTTCTAACTCCTTGAAGTGCATCATTAGGTTGTTTATTTGAAATCTTTCTTCGTTTTTGATGCTGTTGTTTATCACTAAAAACCTGCCTATATGAACAGCTTTTGCCGTATCCCAGAGGTTTTTGTATTTGCTTCTTGTTTGTCTCAATGTTTTTAAAATTTTTCGTTTGGTTTATTTTATTGATACATTGATTATATCTAGCAATCCCTTACTGGGTATATATCCAAAGAAGATGAAATCATGTTGAGGAGACTTTTTTTGCGCTTCCATATTTATTACAGCATTCTTTATGATATCTAAGATATGAAACTAACTATAGTGTTCAATAATGATTAATGAGTAAAGAAAATGTGGTATATATACACAATGGAATACCATCCAGCCATTACATCAAATGACCCTTTCATTTGTAACAACATAGATGAATCTGAAGGACATCATGTTAAGTGACATAAGTCAGACATAGAAAGACATTATACAGCATGATATTACTCACATGTAAAATCTAAGACAAGAAAAAATTGATGTAACAGAAGCACAGAGTGGAACAGAGAGCAGTTGATCAATGGGTACATAGTTACAATTAGATAGGATGAATAAGTTCTGGTGTTCTGTTGCACAGTAGGATGATAATGACTAACAGTATATTAGAAAATACCTAGAAGAGAGGTTTTTTAATATCTCACCACAAAGAAATGAAAATGCATGAGGTGTTATGGTAACTGCACTGATTTGATCATTATTTGAGTACAACATATATATGTATGGAAATATCAGGGTATGTATTCCCAAAATATGCACAATTACATTGGATCATGTATATACTATATATATTATGTATTATATATGTATATTTTCATATCAATATGCTACCATCATTTCATGCATGAATTTCAGCAACAACCTTTTTAAATTTTTTTATTTTATTTTAAAGATATGGAGTACAATTCAGAGTTAGGTATACAAAAGTTCATTATGCAGATACCCTTGTTGATGAGGTATGTTACCCCCCATCCCCTGGAAGTTTCCCACTATTGCCAATCCCTTTCTTATTTCTGTGCCTCCAACTTTGCCTCCTCTCCTTTTACTCTAGTGTATTTTCAAAATACTAGCCAGAATAATTACTTTAAAATATATCAGATCAAGACACTCTTTGCTCAACAGCTTTCAGGACCTTTACTGACAGTAGAAGCCAACCTTTTGCAATCACTTTCAATAATTTTTACTTCTTTCTCCAAGACTGTCTTGCTAATAAATCAGAAAATATATGTCAACACGACTCCTTGTCTCTAAAGATTACCTAAGTAAGAATGAAACCATTTACCTTCATCTCCTCTGGGGCTTGACCTAATCCCAAACCTGTTCTCCTTCTGTAATTGTTTACTTGCCTTTTTCTAAAATGCACCCTTGGATCGGGATCTCCACGATTTAGAAATCAACCTTTCAACCTAGGCTCCTCCTAGCACCCACCTGGAATCCTTCAAAGCTCAGGGGAGCTATTTTACAGACAAGGGAGGGGACATTGTTGACTGTTAGTCTACGCTTAAATGAGATCAGTCTACAATGTTAGGCCTCTGTGTCTATGTACGCGGTGTTCCCTTCACCTGGACTTCCTTTTCTCGTCTGAGTTCCACTCACTATTTAAGTCTGAGTTTAGATATTACTGCCTTTCAAGATCCTTAACTATTCTATCTAGTCAATAGTGGCTGTTCCTTCCTATACTCCACCATAATTTGTTCTTCCAGTTTAGCCTGTAATTTGTTTTCCACATCTTAACTGGCTAAATATGTCACTAAGTACTGATAAATTATCACTCCTTGAAGACACAATTAGTAGTAATAGCTCATTATTACATTAACTCTCCAAGCAAGTAGAAAGTAGGTCTTTCAGAATCTCAGGGTGGGAATTGAAGGGTGATGAAAGAGGCACACTCTGTCCTGCAGGGTAAGTACCCTCTCACAGAGATCTGGGATCTCCCTTCCACACCTTCCTCTTCCTACCTCTCACTTCAAAGCATTGACTGTATTGGGATGTTTAAAGATGTAAACTAGCCTAATGACTCCCAAAACTGAATACAGGGGAATTCTTCAGCAGAATCGTCTGGGGAAAAATGTAAGTACATGGAATCCTAGCCTATTTCTCAGAAGTAACTAGAAATTCAGATTTAATAGATCTGAACCAACATCTAAGTATATAATGCAGCATCAAATGATCAACAAATTTTAGTAATAACTAGTTTAGAGGCTATTTTTAATGGTTTTAAAGGAAAGACAGCAGTTAAGTTGATAAAAAATAAATTAAAAGGAAAAAAAGAATGTAGAAAGTATGACCCCAAGATGGCACAAGAAAGAAGATGACTTAGCCAGAGGATGCAATTTTCCAATTTAAGATCATTTTATTTTCTTTGTGTTGCCATTATATTTATGAATGATTCTCAAACATTCTTTTGATTTACACTTAGGTCGCCCTCATGGAAAGAATATGTGGGCAAAAGATTATGGTGTCCTTTCCTTTGGAAGTTATATTTCTCAGTGCAAATTAATAATTTACATCCTAGTATTCTAGTTACTATGCATCAATCTCTGCATGCTTTTTTTTTTTTTTTTGAGTTGGAGTCTCACTCTGTCGCCCGGACTGGAGTACAGTGGCTGCTCCCGACCACCGCAGCCTCGACCTGCTGGGCTCCGGTGATCCTTCGCCTCAGCCTTCCGAGTAGCCTGAATTACAGGCATGCGCTACCACGCCCGGCTGATTCTTTGATTTATTGTATAGATGAGGTCTCACTGCCCAGGCGGGTCTCAAACCCACGGGCTCAGGAAATCCACTCACCTCAGCCTCCCAAAGGCACGGGATTACAGGCTGAGCCACTGAGCCTGGCTCTGCATGCTTTTTTACTGAGTTTGTTCCAGGAGATGCATTCATTACCATTACATCAACAAAATTAGGTCAGAACCTACGAACCCTTAGACCTTGAAAAGGAGATTCAGTAGAAGTTTTCCATATTAAATACCCCTGCTTTAGCATCTGGTAAACATGTCCACTACCTTTTACTCATTCATCTATAGCTAATATGTCAGAAATGAAAAATATGGGAGTCTGATGTTGTGAATGGTTTGCTTTGTAAAATCAGTCATAGTAAGTACCATTCATGTGTTCTACTCCTATGTCACAGACTTTGTCCTTAATATCTTTCATGCCTCATCCTGATCAATTATCCCACCAACCCTGAAAAAAAAATGTGTGGCAGATACTTTAAGATTCTTACACGTTAGAAATTCTCTTCTTAATCCTTAGAAAGAAGGCCCCAATTTGATTAAAGGTTTTGATGCATAGAATATATATAAAATAACTGGAGCTCTAGCTCTTGGACTCTAGGATGATTTAAGAATAGAAGCCACTTGCTAAGGGTGCAGAATAAAAATAGCCTGGATTCTGGATGATACCAGAAGCTACTATGCCTCCCCCCTGACTTTTCTGTTTCTGTATTTTTTATATAAGAAAGAAATAAGGCAACTGTTATTTTGGGCTTTCTTTGTATGCTCCAAACATAATCCAAACTGTCACAGAATTGGATTCTCATTTTAGATAGAGGAAATGAGGTATAGAGAAATTATGTAATTTACTTAAGATTGCACTACTAGTAAGTACTGAGCAGAAATTTTTGGCTGGGCAATATTATTACAAGGCCAACATTCTTTAATATATCATGTTTTAGAAACTCAAAGGCATTTTGCTTTTTTTTTTTTGGTAGAGAAGAATCAAACTAGAATCTCCTGCCACTTTTTACGTGTCAGGCATTGTATTAGGTATTGCCACATGCATTATCTTGTTTATTCTTAAAGATTAGGATTGCCTATATATTAAGTGATATGAATAAATTATCTCTTCTTTTCATTTCTATGAAACGAAACCAAATACATTTTTTTCTATAATCTAGCAGGGAGCACTTATCAATCTGTAGCCAAGGGTTGACTGACATCCTTTCTTCAAGTCAGGCTAGCTCCACCAGCACTTCATCTTTAATACTCATACACAAGATTCATACAAGTGAACATCATAATTGTTCTTCTGCTTCCCCTTCAAAGTAATTCACACACTATAGAAGTGGTATTAGAACATTAAGACCCATTAGAAGCGGGATAAAAGAAAATAAAAGTAAATGGTCTCCTGCCAAGGAAAAGAGATAGAAAAACAAGGAGAGAGACAAAGACTTACCCTCCAAAGCAGCAATTCCACATTACAAGGTTAAATAAAGAAGAAACACACAGCCTTCCCCTTCCCACACATGTGCACAGAGACAGCACATAAAAATAAAGCAAGTAAAAACAGAAATTAGAAAATTTTGGCAACTCCATATACTACTTTATATTTAAGTACAATTAAAGTATGAATGTTTAAAAACAAAATGAAGTCTTAGAGGAAAAAAAAGGACAGTTATCAAAAGGTTGAAATCTTGTGATTTGCAACAACATGAATGGAACTGAAAGTTCATTATTTTAAGTGAAATAAGCCAGGCAGCAAAGAAAGACAAATATCACATGTCATGATATGTAGGAGCTAAAAATGTGGGTCTCATGAAGATAGAGAGTAGACTGGTGGTTAATAGAGGTCAGAAAAGGTAGCAGGGAAGGGGAAATGAAGAGAAATTAATTAATGTGCACAAGTATACAGTTAGAAGAAATAAGATGTAATGTTTGACAGATAAATAGGGTGACTGTGGTTAATGTTAATCTATTGTATATTTCAAAATAGCTAGAAAAGAATAATTCTAATGTTCTTAGTATAAAGAAAAAACAAATATTTAAAGTGAGGGATACCTCAGTGACCCTGATTTGATATATGAATGTATCAAATTATCATATGTATCCCCAAATATGTATATCTATTATGTATCAAATTAAAAAGGAAGAAAAATGTTTATTTAATATCAAGATAAAAAAGGTTTTTCTAAGTATAGTAGCAGAGATTATAAAGATAGAAAAAAAGGAAAAACAGTGAGTTTGAATATAAAAAGTTTAACAGTAATACAAATGACAAAATGACGAAGAATAGTCAAAACAATACTCAGCAAAAAAACAAACAAGCAAAGAAACAGGAGGTATCACATTCCCAGATTTTAGACTTTATTATAAAGCAACAATAATCAAAACAGCCTGGTATTGGTACAAGAATAGGCATATAGACCAATGGAAAAGAATTGAGATTCAAGAAGCAAAACCTCAATTTCTCAACCAACTCATCTTCGACAAAGCCTCTACCACCCACTACTGGAGAGAGGAAAATTCAGTAAATGGTGCTGGGAAAACTTGCTGACCACATGCAGAAGATTGAAACAGGACTCCTACCTATCCCCATACACAAAAATCAACTCTAAATGGATCAGAGACCTAAATGTAAAACCTTAAACTATAAGAACCTTAGAAAAGGCAGGAGACACTCTTATGGAAATTGAAACTGGCAACCAATTCCTGATCAAAACCCACAGTGCCCAGGCCATAAGAGATAACATAGACAAGTGGGACCTCATCAAACTGACAAGCTTCTGCAAAGTCAAACAAACCATCAAGAGAGTAGGGAGATAGCCCACAGACTGGGAAAAAATATTTGCCAACTCCATGTCTGACAAAGGCCTAACATCAAGGATCTACAAGGAACTCAAACATGCTGAAAAGAAAAAAAACAAACAGTCCCACTACAAAGTGGGCAAAAGATATGAATAGACACTTCTCAAAAGAAGACATATGAGCAGCCAACAGATACATGACAAAATGTTCAGCTTCACTAGTCATCAAGGAGATGCAAATTAAAACTACACTGAGATACCACCTAATTCCAGTCAGAATGGCCATCATCAATAACTCAAAAAAATAACAGATGCTGGAGAGGATGTGGTGAAAAGGGGACACTTCTACACTGTTGGTGGGAATGTAAACTAGTACAATTTCTGTGGAAATCAGTGTGGCGATTCCTAAAAGTTCAACCTTACATATGACCCCACAATCCCCCTACTGGGAATATACCAAGAAAAACTCAAATCACTCTATAAAAAAGATACCTGCACACGTATGTTTATCACAGAATTGTTCACAATAGTAAGAACATGGACCCAACCATGCTGCCATCAAAAGAGGACTGGATTAAAAAAATGTGGTACCTATACACAATGCAGCCATAAAGATGAACAAAATCATGAACTTCACAGTAACCTGTATGCAATTAGGGTTTATAATACTGAGTGATCTCTCATAGAAACAAAGAGCTGAGTATCACATGTTCTCACTCATAAGTGGACTTTGAACAACTACTATAATACTGCAAGAAAAGGATTGACAGTAATGGGAAACTGCGGGGGGTGGGGCAGGGAGGTGGGATTGACAGTAGTTGATATCTCCCTGGGGGGGGGGGCACACCTCATCAACAAGGGTACCAGAAAAATGAATGTTTGTATACCTACAACCTAAATTGTACCCCACAATTTTAAAATAAAAATTAAAAAAAAAAAAAAAAGAAAGAAAAATGACAAATAAGAAACAGGTCAACTTTATGAGAATTTCATATTACAATGATATTGATTTCTAAGAAACTAGCAAATATTTAAACACTAAAACTCAATATTAGATAAAAGACAAGTGATGATACACTAATGATGGGGAGATTAATATACTCAACTTTTGTTTTTTTGAGTTGGAGTCTCACTCTGTCGCCCAGACTGGAGTGCAGTGGCTGCTCCCGGCCACCGCAGCCTCGACCTGCTGGGCTCCGGCGATACCTCCGCCTCAGCCTTCCAAGTAGCCAGAATTATAGGCATGCACTACCACACCCGGCTGATTTTTTTATTTATTGTAGAGATGAGGTCTCGCTGCCCAGGCGGGTCTCGAACCTGTGGGTTCAAGCAATCCACTCACCTCAGCCTCCCAAAGGTGCGGGATTACAGGCTGAGCCACCAAGCCCGGCTCTCAACTTTTATAGAAAGAATTTTGGCCATAGCTATTTACTCAAGAATTAACACCAAAATTTATGTGCAGGAGTGTTCATAGTACTATTATTTTATCAAGTATGATCTTTGCCTCTTTCTTGAAATAAAAACCACCCAAATTATAAAGATTAAACTTCCACTGGAAATATTTAAGAAAATGTACAGTAGGCTCTTTAGTCTTCCAGAAATAATACAGTAATACTAGATTTATCAGAAGGCATATGAAGTTTCCCCGTGCAACTACCTGTAACACTCTAAAATCCCTTAGAATGTAAAGGTTATCAGAGGATGGCTGGAAAAGGAGTTTTATTTGATTGTCTGCTATGTGTGAGATACAGAACTAGACAATAAGGATGCAGTGGTGGAAATAGAACATATACAGTTGTTATCCTCGTGGGTCATCAGGTCCAGTGATAAAGATAAAGCAAACAATTGCACAAACAAGTAGGCAGGAAACCTGTAAATGCAGAGATGCAAACCTTGAATATTGTTCAGGGAAGAGATAACAGGGAAGTGAGATAATGACAAACCCTTACTGTGAACTTAGCAGAAACAAATTCACAAATTTGTCTTCAACTAGTTCATAATACTTGTGGGAAGGCCTCTGATATTTAGCTAATTAATGAGCTCTCCTCGCCTCAACTTTGTTGTTCTCTTTTCAAAACTTTGGAAATTTGTGAAAAATATATGGACTCATCCCTCATAAACAACAAGAATTTATCCTACAGTTGTTATTTCTCCCAGAAATAAGCTGTCTAGAAATTAAGACTTTAAAGAATCTACTACCTTTAGTTACTATAAAACCAGGATCTGTCTTATTTGGGGCTGTATCTTTTACATCTACTATCTACTATGTAATAGATGTATAATACATATTTCTTTATTAACTGTCCTGTTGGGAGAGCTAGTTTAGAAGAACTAAAAGGAGACTCTTAAAAAGGGACATGTGACCCTGCCTACTTGTCAGAATCACCTGGTGAGCTTAGAAAATAAATAAAATCCTTATGCACTACACCCCTATAACTTATTGAGCCAGAATCCCTAGGAATGGAACCTAAGGAATCTGTGTTTGCTAAATAATGTAGTGATTCTGTTGCATTATATTAGAAATCTGTGCAAAAGAATACTCTGAAACATTTAGGGAGTACAGTATATTTCTCTCCATTAAAAAAAAACAAAAACTGACCTTGATACTGCCTGGAAATTGAATAATCAGGCCAGTGAAGGTAGAGTGCAAGTGATGTCAGACATGCATTGGGAAATGAGAAGTGAATGTTGTTTAGGGGCCACATAATCAAGGGCTTTGAACTCTGGATTAATGAGATTGAACACTATTCTCTAAACAGAGATTGTGTGGGATAGGAGAGCATATTTCCTATCTAAAATGTACAACTCTTATTCAGATAGCACGGATAAACTCCATCCCGCAATGCAGTTCTAAGCCTACAATCATTTACTCTGGGACTAGTGTAAAAGCTAGCTAGACACGTCAGCCATCCAGTAGGCCACATATGCTATAATGAGGATATACAGAACAGAGAAGTAGCAGGGAGAGTAACAGTGTGAGAAGCAATAGGATTTATTGACTGGTTAAATATGGAAAATTAAGAAAAAAGAGAAATCATATTATTGTGATTTTTCATGGTGGATTGCTTGAAAGAATATGATGTCCTAAAACACTTTTTTGTAGACCATTTAGACATGATAAAAGCTCAAAGAGGAATTTACTACAGAGTAATAACTAATAGTGATTGCACATTACAGTGTTAGCCGCTATTCTGAAAGAATTCTAGCTATTATCTCATTTACCTTTGCATAATAGTACTGATAATGTAAGTACTGTTTTTCAGATGAGCAAACTGACATCAGGATGTTTAAGCAAGGTCACATAGGTAATAAGAGGGAGGGATAGGATTTGCATTCAAGCAGCCCCATCTAGAATGATCTTAATCTGTAGACAACATTGCTTCACCATGGATAAGGTTTGTCTAAAAGAATATCAATCCTCCAAAAGCAACATAGTCAGTCCTTAATAAGGGATGTAAACAAAAATAGGAACACTGGTAGCAAATACAGAGGCATTCAGCCTTTATCTTCCAGCTCTGCCTCATTTACCACCAGGTGGGATACAGAGATGCTATAAGAACACAGCATCCCAGAGTTCCTGAGTTCACTTGGTTATGCTTTAGCCATGGTTGGTCCCTCACTCTTTCACTTTCAATTTCATTCCTACTTATATTCATACTCTCCATCCAAAGCCAAATTCCTAGCAAAGGAATTCTAACTGAGCTATGAATACATACCCAACTCAGCCCAATCATTGGGACCAAGTTACCTACCAACACAGTTGCTTGAGGGACCATCTCTGATATAAAAGGACGTTATTCCCTGGTAATCAGTGTAAATTTTACAGTCTGTCTCCCAAATATTTTATCGCCAAACATCCTTGTACTTGAAACTTAAAAACCTGAATTTAGATTTGTATTACACTGCTATAATTAACAAGTCATTTGTTCTTTCTGGTTCTTGATTTCCTCAAACATAAAATATCTATAATTATCCTTACCAAGGCTACCTCCCAGGATAATTGTGAAGGTCAAATGTAATAACTACTAATACTTCTAATATAGCTAAAACTAATAAAGTGCTTATCATTCATAAGCACTAGCCCAGGTACTTTGGATATTAATTTTCTCAGTGACTCTATGATGTAGACACTAATTTATTCCCATCTCACAAATGGAGAAACTGAGAAACAGAAAGACAAGAAAATTTGCCCAAGTTCACACAGCTATAATCAACAGACTATAGAACTTAGCTTTTGAGTCCAGGTTTTTATTCTCTCCTGACTCAGATGTGAAAACACTACTATCCAAGCATAGGACATTGCTATTACTGTCAATCACTGCATTTAATAAGAGAAAACAATGTTATAGTCAGATGATCAAATCAAATGAAATATGATCGAGCATTTGAATATTTGTTCATACAAGACGTTAGTACTCTGGTTTTTTTCTATTTCAGTAGTTGTAGGAAAGATGCATATTCAATTCTGGCTCAAAATTCTGGTTTATATTTCATGACAAATATTTTTATGGATTCATCAGAAATTAATACTTTGTGTCCATTTAGTTCCATAGCTCATGAAATTCATAGAATTTATTGTTGCTTTGAAATTCAGTTTCACTCAGTTCCAGTTCTAGATTAGTCTTATGGAAAAAGAAAAGGAAAGCGTGAGAAAAATGGTGAGAGTGGCTGAGTCAAAGAAAAAAAGCCAAAAGACCTAGGCAAAGGGCCAGAGAAGGGTGGAAAATCTTGGTCACTTCCCAAACAAGCCTGTTCTCTAAGAAGAGACATCAAGCTTGTTTATTTATAGGAAAGCTACTAAACTGAGTTATAAAAAAAGGAAGGGATGTACTGTGAGAGTATGTTGGGGCTCACAGACAGCAAAATAGGACATATGTGTAGCTGTCATCTGAGAAAAGGGGATAGGGATCTTCAAAAGGCATCACTAGGAGGCCCCACCATTCATGTGACTCAGTGATTGCGTGTGCAACAAATGCAACTCTTCCTTTTCTGTTTCCAACTAATTTAGTTTATTAAAATATATGAACCAAATTTATACTACAACTTATCCTTTGTGCAGCAGTTCGGATGGCCAAGCTTTAATTCAGATGTTTGCTCAAGTCTAATAAGCTATTTCTCAAGGGAAGACTCAAGGTAGCCACAATGTCCACAGTGTTTGCTCAGCCAAAACTGTGGTCAAAAGTATACTCCAGGAGAAAAGGGTATGGCTTAAGTAGACACACCAAGCTATTCAATACCATTCACTAGCCGGTACTAAATTCTGGATCTATGAAAGAGGTGCAAAATAGCACAAGGCCTGTAGATTTTCTTTATGAAGCTTGAGCTCTGTGAATTATCAGACTGGCCAAACAAGCAATAAAGCATTTAGACCTAAAAGAGATATCACAGTGCTATAAGACAGCCAGTGCTACAAGAACTCAAAATGAGCAGTGACATAATAAGAGAGGGCTACCTGGCCCTGGATAGATTGCTGGGTTTGTTTATAGATGGGTAAAGGCCAGTCCATACAGGGAAAAGAGGAAACTTGGGAGGTTTCTTTGATTCCTAGATTCATTTATACAACAAATATTAACTGAACGTATCTTATATGGCAGATCTTGCAGTAGATGTGCCTTGGTGCTCAATAAGTTATTGATGAATGAATAGATGGAGAGTCTGCATAAATAGGAAAGATGTATTAAAGAACAGTAGAAGATAGAAAATTGAAATTAAGCCATATGACAGAGGAGCTTGAAACCAGGTGATGGACTTTGAGAAAACAAAATGATTAAAGGGAATTAAATTAAGAAAGATCATGATAAAATTGATGTTTAAAGAAGAAGAATTGAATTGAAAGGAACAGCCAGGAGAAAGAAAACTCAGTCAGCAAGAATATGACCACAGACTAGGTATGAATTATTGAGGACTTGGTCCAAGTTGTTGGCACAGAAAGAAAAAAAAAAACCTGACATGAATGATTGCCTTAGTCCATTTAGGCTGCTATAACAAAATACCTTAGACTGGGTAATTCATAAACAACAGAAATGTATTGCTCACAGTTCTAGACACTGGCAAGTCCAAGATCAAGGTGCCAGCAGATTCAGCATCTGGTGATGACTTGTTCTCTGCTTCATAAATGACATCTTTCCACAAAGAGCCCCACATGGTGAAAGAAGGAAAAAAACTCACTTGGGTCTTTTTTTTTTTTTTTTAAATAAGGGAACTATTCCCATTCATGAAGGCTCAGTCATGACCTTATCACTCCTAGAGACCCAACCTTTTAATATTATTGCATTGGGGATTGGGTTTAAACATTTGAATTTCAGGTGGACATATTCAGACTATAGCAATGATTTTCTAAAGGAAAGAGAGAGAAGAGAATAAATTAGCGACACTTTTAAGATCTCCATACCATAGCTACAGGTGATGTACAAGTTAGAGACTTGGGAGTTGAGAGGAAGACTGTTCTTGGGCATCTTCCTAAATGGGATGTAATAAAGACAGAAAGTAGTACACATTCAAAGCCCTGATGGTAACTCCATCAATGACATAGGTCATTTATTTTCTTGTCCTTTTCTATTTTTTTCTGACATGCATTTCCGGCACCTGATTTTGAAAGGATCCAAAGAAACAGATCTAACATGAGGCTTCCTCACATCTTCAGTGAATAACAACTGTACATGGAAGTCATTGTTAAGAAGAGGATGGTTGTCCTGAAATTGAAAAGCACTCCTGCAAGGCATGTAACAGCTGGCTGTTTCCCCAGAGCACATGATTCTTCTATTGGCACATTGCTTTACTAACTGGGACTCCTAGAAACAGAGGCTGCCACACTGAGTTAATGTCCCTGGCTGAGCAGGTGAGAGGAACAGGGAACAATGCCCAGTTACCTAGGATGAATGCCAGCCTCATTTCATTCCTCCCCAAAGGAAACACTGTTTATTTGTTTCTTATTCACCCACAGAGTAAGATGTGCTCTGAGAGTAGGGCACCAAGGACATATATCCTGATTGTGGCAGAAAAGTTCACTTGAGTTGAATTACTGAGAAAAAAAAATGTGTATGTGTATTATCCACTGTAAAAACCATACCCTTTTCTCCCAAGAAGCTAGAAACATTTTTCCCCCTTAAGCTTCTTTATGTGACCAGAGTAAAAGATGAAAATGCCCTATTCTTGCTGGTCCCTGTTTCAAAACTCTTGTATTGTACCAGATAAAAGTATGTTGAGTATCCTCACAAAGAGCCTCACCCAGAAAAACTGCCCCAGAGGCAGTTGGGACACAACAAGGAATTTGTGTTAGGATTTCTCTTGCAGCTAACTGTCAGTAGATTTTTGTTTGTTTGGCTAACCTTTTGAACAGAATAGTTTTAATCCAAATGGAACTTAGAAAGCATGACAACTGAGCTGTGGCTGATACTCAATAAATCTGGTCAAAAGATGAAAAATACAATCCTGCGGATGTTAAATTTCTAGGTGATCCCTCTCAAGTGGGATTTGGGGTCCATAAAGTCAAAGCTGCTTGGAAAATGATATATTTTTTATTTTGTATTAAATCCTTGCGCAGATTCAACTTCATTGTTAGAATGAGATAAGAGTCTCCGTGGTGATATCTCCAATTCAGGTGTTCCCCAAGCTCAGTCCATCCTCAGTGCCTCCACTAACTGAAACTGTTCAACAGCTCAACAAAGGCCTAAAACACACAATCTGAACTCTGCCATTTGAGAACCTCCATGACTCTATCCCAATCTAATGTCAACTCTTTGTCTACCTGTCTTCCACATACAGGCTGTGTCTCATCACATCTCTGCACTTTTGGCTGTTCTACCTGCTGCCTGGAGCACACTTGCCTCTCTATTTCTAGTGTTTACATCCAATCTTTATTTCAAAATTCCAAATGTGGAGATGAAAGGATGGGAAGAATCAGCATTTACTACCTGCCAAGAGTTATGACAAATGCCAGGTGCGGTGGCTCATGCCTATAATCCCAGCAATTTGGGAGGCTGAGGTGAGAGGATTGCCTGAGCCCACGGGTTCTAGACCAGCCTGGGCAACTTGGTAAGACCTCATCTCTATAATAAATCAAAAAATTGCCGGGCTCGGTGGCTCAGCCTGTAATCTTGCGCCTTTGAGAGGCTGAGGTGAGTGGATTGCCTGAGCCTGTGGGTTCGAGACCCGCCTGGGCAGTGAGACCTCATCTCTACAATAAATCAAAAAATCAGCCAGGCATAGTATCGCATGCCTGTAATTCCGGCTACTTGGAAGGCTGAGGCGGAAGGATCACCAGAGTCCAGCCGGTCGAGGCTGCAGTGGCTGGGAGCGGCCACTGCACTCCAGTCTGGGCGACAGAGTGAGACTCCCACTCAAATAAATAAATAAATAAATAAACAAACAAATAAATAAATAAGCCAGTCGTGGTGGTACATGCTTGTAGTTCCAACTACTTGAAAGACTGAGGCGGAAGGATTATCTGAGCCCAGTCGGTCAAGGTTGTGGTGACTGTGAGCGTGCCACTGCACTTCAGCCTGGGCAACAGAGTAAGACTCCAACTCAGAAAAAAAAAAGTTATGATGAATTACTCCAAAAAACCCAGAATTTACTTATTAAAAATTGTTATTTATTCTTACATGTTCAAACTTCAGATATCTTCAAAGCACTCTCCATTTGATGCAATATGCCTATAGAGATGCTTGTCTCTGCTCAAAAGAGTTTTGGAACTTGTCAGTTTTGATCACTTTTAGTGCTTCTGCCATTCTCTGTTTCACCTCATTCACATCAGCAAAATGAATGGTGGGGCATGGGGGTCATACCATTTGGGGCCAATAATTGCTAAAGTACAGTGTGGGCAGGTGTGCTGTCATGGTAGAGAACCAATCACCTGTTCGCCATAACTTGGACATTTCTTCTGCAAATTTTGATGCAGCCTTCTCAAAACTTCAGATAAAAACTCTGGTTTGACCATTTGATCTGGAGGACCAAATTTTGAGTATACTACAAGGGCCCTGCACTCCAGAAGATAATTTTCTGGTTTTTTTTTTTTTTGAGACCCTCCCTCATATGCCATATATTTCATATAATTACCTCATTTAATCTTTCCAATACTGCAATATTGGTATTACTATGTCCATTTGAAAAATAATAATAAATGAAGCTCAGTGAGATTAAGTAACTTTTCTCTGATGTAGCTAGGATAGAAAACCATTGTATTCAAAGCTTTAACTCTCATTCTCTGTGATGCTGTTTATTTGACTTTGATTAGCCTGTACCTGGGATCAGCAGGATCAGCTCTTTAGCCTGGCCATGCTGGTAGTTGCTGGCTGCACTGTCACTTTCCCTTGTACCACTGTGCTCCCTCTCATCCCCAACTCCTTGATCACAGAGCCTCTACAGAAAAGATTCTCTTTGCTTATGTTCCTTATAGGTGTTTTAAAGCCTTCTCTTTCTTACAAACATCACAAGGCATCTAAATGAGTCCCGTCCTACAGCTGTTTCAAAGGATAACCAAGGGAGGCCCCAAACTAAAACGTATCTAACCAACTCAAAAAAGTGAATAGTCAATGAGTGTCAACTTCGTGTAGTGTCAAGCACATGAATTTCTAGCAACTTTGTATTAAATGTGACAAATACACAAAAGAGGCATAAACTGAACATAGATGAAACCAGCACCCCACCCCCAGAAGGGTCCCTCATACTTCCTTTTAGTTTCTTCTTCCCTTGAAGATGAACAACTCTCCTGACTTCTAACATCCTACTTTAGTTGTGCCTCTTTCTATGCCTTCTACCAATGGAATAACACAATTTATACTATTTTTGCCTGTTTCTGCACTCAGTGTTATGCTTGAGAAACTTATCCATATCGTTGGAGCACTTTAGATCAATCATGTTTATTTCTGTTTAGTCTTGTACTCTATTGATTTGTTTAATTTTCTACTCTTAGGAATTACGAAAATGCCTCACTTCCAAAAATTAGAAGAATCCCATAAGAGTAACATTGTAAAGGAAAATAAGCCTGCAGGTTTAGAACTGGTTAGAATTTTACAGACCATTTGATTTAATATTTTTAGACATGTTTGCTTCCATTCCTTAGTGGTGTGTGACCACAGGCAAGTCAACTGACTTTATCTATAAAATGAATATGATACCTACTTCAGAGGATTCCCACCAAGGTTGCACTATATGATATTTGTACACATTACTAGCAATGTGCCTGGCATATAGCAGGGACTCAAGATTGTTTATATTTTGAGTAGATAGCTGTATTACATAGTCAACCTCAAGCAACACTTATAACCATCATTATAAATGATGAGTCAAAAAATGGGAGAGCAGAGTGCATGGATGTCTTACACAGAGAATTTCTCCTCATGTCTGAATACCTGGGTTCTATTACTAACCTCCCTCCTCCTACCTGAGGTATTTCAAGGCTTAACATTCTGAGCCTCAGTGTTCTCATCTGTTAAATGAGAATGTTACACACACACACACACACACACACACACACACACACACACACACACACACACATACAAGCATGCACACCTCATGGGATTGTTGTGGTAACATATTATATGCAGTGGTACCTCGTAAAATAAAATGCTTTAAAATCCAAATGATTAATTTTACTAAACAAAAGACCATAAGCCACCCATCACTTTCATATCACAATTTTCATAGATGAAAAGCACTGTGGCATCACTTAGGAATGAAAGTGGAGAGGTTTTAGTTAAATGCTTAATAGTTACACATTATAGAGAATCTGGAATATGCCAGTCACTGCTAAGTCCTTTATCACCAAATGCGCTGAGTCTGTAATTCCTCACAATGATCAGAATTTAAAATTGCTCCCATATTTACATGAGAAAATGGGGGTTCAAAGAAGTTAAGTATATTATCTAAAGTCATCTGGTAATGGATAGGACTAAGGCTCCAAGGCTTGTGCTCTGGGCACCACGTGGCACTGCCTCAGCAATGCAAAGTGACAGATGCTGCCCAAATTACAGTTTCATGGAGTTGTGATGAGCAGGTTGGTGCAGACTCTGAAGTGGGTGGGACAGATGCTGAAACAAGGCAGAAGTATGTGTACAGTCTGAGGGAACCCAGGACAAGCAATCAAAGAACATGCCTATAAAAACAATCTTTTGCTCTCAAAATGTTTTAAATAGAATCTTCATTCCCTTGTAATGAGGAACAGACAAGAATTTAGTGAAAAATGCTTGTTGAGGCAATCAGGAATGCTATTAAAAGTTACAGTACGCCTGGCCCCAGAAAGATCCCCTAAGTATAATGTGACCTTTAAATGGAATTTATTTAATGTATGATCCTTTAGACCATGAATTTCCCTTTTGGCCATACTATTAAATTGCTTACAAATAAATCACACAAATTTTTAAAAGAAACACATAGGAAAATTTCAGTCTTCTTGGTTAGTATGGTCATAGAATACCTCAGAAGAAAAGTAAAAAAATGTTTTACTGGGAAATTGTGGGAAATGTTTTACTGGGAAATTTACTGGGAAATTATTGAATAGTGAGTAGAACTCCAGCAACTTTGTTAAATTACTTAAAGTTCAATTTGAAAGGAGCAAATAAACAAGTCAATTCTGTCCTTATTATCTGGTTTAAAAATTCTCCCTGAAAATACCATCAAAATAGAATTTTTTTTTAAATGATGGGAATCCTCTAACATGGTCTGTGTTTTTTTCCTGAGCAAACATTTGTAGCAAATAATTTCCTTTTATTTTCCAGATATTAATTCAGCCTTTTATGTTTTTATTAGTCATAAACACACCATATTCTTGTTGTATTTTAAATGACAAAAATGATGTATAAAAATATAATTACCCAAACATAAGCACCATTAGCACTTTGATAAACATTCTTCTGCACACATATCTCTTCTCTGTCTCTGTCTTGCTCTTATACAAACCCATGCACATGCGCATATTCACACATAATCTCATATGAATGAAATCAAACACATGGAACACTTTATTAATCTTTGCAGGTCTCCATGGACATATTTCTGACTTTTATATTATCAGATTTAGTGGCTGCTTAGCATTTCATTTCATGGATGGATGATGAGGCGTCTTGATTATACTCATTAAATATCCTAGAATAAGAGTCAGCAGTTTCTATCAATTCATACCAAATTCCTTTCTCTTCTAAGTTCTTAAGGTAAAAGAAGGTGTGTGAAGTAGGTGATTTACTCAACACTGACATTCCATACTTTTACATCCTGCCTTTAATTATTCTTTCCAGTTTTGTGTGAGGCCCTGTCTCCTTCACACCCTAGAATCATATATACAGTACAATAAAAGAGGTACTGTAAGAGCACCAAGAAGAGAGAGGGAGAGTAGGGGAGATTACTCCTTTTAGGAATCAAGAGAGGATTTATGGAGGAAGGCTTTACAAGAGGAACTTGATTCTAAAGAACCAGTATGACTGAATGTATGGTGTGCATGGAAAAGGCATTCCAAAGCAGGGAACAGCACAGATACAGACACTGAAGTGGGTCAGAGCAGTTCATCAGGTGAGACTGACCTAGGACCACTTGAAGGAAAGGGGCACTAAGTAGTTGGGATCACCTTGTGAAGGAAATGTATAAAATGGGGCAATTGTGAGGATTGGAAGAAGAGGAGTAAGTGGTGAGAGTTTCTGAAGGTTTTAAGTGGGAGAAGGATGAAATAATCAGGACAAAATGACTTCCCTTGCCTCCCTCTCCACCTCCTTTATCACTTTTGAGTGCTTTGGAGATGAGTTACATGAAGTCAGTTTTTCTTTTATTTTTAACTTTTAAATTTTTTATTTTAAAATTGTGGGATACAATTCAGGGTTAGATGGTTAGGTATACAGATATTTATCAATAAGGGTACCTGCATCATGAACTCAGGTTTTATAAATTCCAGCTAAGTACTGAATTTGAGAAGGGCAGGCAGTGGGAGGCAGCACTGTGCAGTCATGAAGTCTCTTTAGGACCAGACAACCTGGTTTTGAGTCCTTTCTCAGGGTTCAATAGCTGAGTGACCCCAAAGAGTTACTTGATTTAATGTGTTAATGTTTGCATATAGTAAACATCATACATATTTGATAAAAGTATAATAAATATGTGATTTATGCAAGACTTAGTTCAGATATAGAGTCATTTAGATAAGACATTTATGGAAAAAGCTTTGATGTTATGAGACAAAGAAAGTTAAGGTAACTCCAACATGTGTAACTCAGGTTACAAAGAAAATACCAGAAAAAAAAACTGGGGGACAAGGAGGCAGCAGATGTGCAGAGGGAGACCATGGATGGTGTCAGATTCATGTTAGATAGACTTTGAGGTACAAAAAGGAAATTTTTAAAAATATGCAGCTGGAAATTTGAAATGGAACATGGATCCCAGAAACCCAAGTAGAAGAGTAGACTTTGGAGTCATGAGCTTCCTATATCATTTAGAGTGATTTCGACTTGGGATGAGATAAAGTGAAAGTGCTAGGATTACGAGTGATACAGTGCATACATTCATCCTACAAATACATGTTGGGGGTAACTAATATGTGCATGGTAGGAATACAATTTTAAGATTTCTCCTGGATAACAAGAATCCATTTGTCACACAACTTAAAACAGGTGTCACTGCTTCCAAGAAAACATCAATGATACTGTTTAATTTCCAAACAATGAGTTTTCAACAGAGATGCCTAAAACAATGACAAATGCTCTACTTAATGAGCCTCAAAGCAATTAAGACACAAACACATCAGAGGATTCTCCTGCATTCAATCATCAGAGAAATAATAACCAAAAATGCACTCTGGTGAGTAAATGAATTTGATAAATCAATTATAACTTAATTTTCAGAACATATTTTGAAGGCTACTGATCTCTGATATGACATTGTTACAGGTTAGCTAAGTTCTGACAGAATGAAAGGGAAATAATTTTAAAAGTACTTAGCTGGGGTTTAGAAAAACTGAATGTGTGTGTGTGTGTGTGTGTGTGTGTGTGTGTGTGTGTGTGCGCGCACTCTTCAGCTGATTTTATAAGTTTAGACAAATCATTATGCTTCCCTGAACTCTAATTTCCTTATTTGTCAAGAAACACTAAAAATATCTTTTCTAATACTGTGATAAAAATGAGAACCTAAGGTAGAAATGACAACAGTCCCCCTTTATCTACAGTTCTGCTTTCTGTGGTTTCAGTTACCCACGGTAAACCTCAGCTCAAAAATATTAAATGGAAAATACCAGAAATCAACAATTTATAAGTTTTACTTCACACACTGTTCTGAGTAGAGTGATGAAATCTTGTGGCATCCTGCTCCATCTCCTGGGATGTGAATTGAGCCTGTTCTGTTATCCATGCTGCCCATGCTACCACTGTGCATTAGTCACTTTGTAGTCATTTTGGTTATCAGATCAAAAAACAATGTATACATGGAGTTTAGTGGTTTCGGGCATCTACTAGAATTTTGGAATGTATTTCCCAAGGGTAAGGGAGAACCACTGTGTTTCAAAACCACTTTACCAACACGTGCAGGGAACTGGTGAGATAAAGTCATTGGTGTTTGTGGCAGACAGTGAACCTGAGTGCCAAGAAATCTCATCACAATTTCACTCTCATCCTGTGTGATTAACTTACTATGTGCCGAGATCTGGACTTCAGTCTCACAGACTCATTACGGTAGGATAGGCCCATTTCTCCATGGCAGGCTCATATATGCAAATGGACAACATAGTAAAAAGCAAATGTATGTCCTATTTTATAACAAGGGATACTGATCAGAGACATTGAAAATACTTAATATAGAAATTCCATTACTTTCCCTCCCTTCTGGCAGACTTTCATGAGAAGACATATTAATAATGTTACTTTAAAATATGAGATTAGCACATGAGAAATTATAGCTGTTCTTCTAAATCCAAGGGTTCTGTATTCATGAATTCAATCAAATTCAAAACATGTTATTGTTTTTTAAAAAATAACAATATAATAATAAAGAATAAAACAAATTTTAAAATATATAGCATAACAACTATTCACATAGAATTTACATTGTATTAGCTATTACAAGTAATCTAGAAATACTTTAAAGTATATGAAAGGATGTACAAAGTTTACATGCAATACCATACCATTTTATATCAGGGACTTCAGCATCCGTGGATTGTGGTATCCATGGGGGTTACTGGAACCAATCCTCCAAGGATACCAAGGGACTACCGTACACAGAGTCAGAAGTGCCACTGCATGTACCTCATAACAGAGAAGGGTTTGTCTTGGTGTAAGGCTCCTACTCCTTTGGATGGCACTTAGGTATTTATGCCCCAAAGCTTAGATCTGTGATTGTGCTTTTCTAATCTTTAGTGACTGATCAAACACCATTCTAAGAGCCTATTTTTGCTATCACACCTAAAGAGCTCACTGCAACCTCAGACTCCTGGGCTTAAGCAACCCTCCTATCTCAGCCTCCCTACTAGCTGGGACTAATAGCCCGGCTAATTTTTTATTTTTATTTTTTGAAGGGACAGGAGTCTTGCTTGCATCCAGAGCAGTTGGAATTACAGGCACAAGCCACCATGCCTTGTTAGTACATCTTTAATATGAATATAAGTCAGTAATCTCCAAGAAACAGAACAAATAGGGATATTATAAAGAGTGGAGAAAGAGAGATTCATTGTGATTTACATATAAAGAAAGAGTAGCTCACGTGATTATGTGTCTGTTGGCTGCTCGTATGTCTTCTTTTGAGAAGTATCTATTCAAATCTTTTGCCCACTTTTGAATAGTGTTTTTTTTCTTTTCGTCTCATTTGAGTTCCTTGTAGATCTTAGAGGATATGATTCTATACCTCACAAATCCAAGATAATCTGTCAAAAAACTTCTTGCACTGATAAAAGACTTTGGCAAAGTCTCAGGGTACAAAATCAATGTGCAAATGACAGATGCATTCTTATACACCAACAACAAATAGGCAGAGAACCAAAAAAAAAGCACAAACCCATTCACAATAGCAACAAAAAAAGATGAAATACCTTGGCATCTTCCTAACCAGAGAAGTGAAAGAACTTTACAATGAAAATTACCAAAACACTGCTCAAAGAAATCAAACGTGACACAAACAAATCAAAAAATATTCCATGCTCATCAACATTGTTGAGATATCCATCCTACTCAAGGAAATCTTCAGATTTAACGCAATACCCATTAAACTACCAGGATTATTCTTCTCAGATCTGGAAACGACAATACAGAAATTCATAGGAGAATATAAATAACTACAAATAGCCAAAACAATTCTTAACAAATGCAACAAAGTGGGAGGTATCACACTTCCAGAATTTAAACATTTATAAGGCTACAACGATCAAAACTGCCTTGTATTGGTACAAAAACAGGCATATAGACCAATGGAATAGGATAGAGATTCCGGAAGTAAAATCTCAATTTCTCAACCAACTCATTTTCAACAAAGCCTCCACTAACAACCACTGGGGAGAGGAGAACTTATTCAGTAAATGGTGCTGGGAACACTGACTGACACATGCTTAAGATAAAAACACTATTCCTACCTATCACCACACACACAAACAACTCTAAATAAATCAAAGACATAAACGTAAAACCTCTAACTATAAGAACCTTAGAAAATGCAGGAGGCACCCTGATGGAAATTGAACCTGATACCAATTTCTGACCAAATCACCAAATGCTCATGCTCTAAGAGATAAGATAGATGAGTGGGACCTCATTAAATTGAAAAGCTTCCACAAAGCAAAAGAAATCATCGTGAGAGCTGGGAGACAGCCCACAGAATGGGGAAAAAAATATTTATCAATTGTATATCTGACAAAGGCCTGACACCACTTTTGATTGGGACCCATTGTCACACCAACAGTGGTCTTTGTAGGCACTTGGGTTTCTGCTCAGAAATAAGGCTGCTCTCCTTGAATTGGGAGAGAGAGAGGCTTCCCACATCTGGTTCAAAGCAGGTGTGAGGAGTTTGCTTCAGGGTTTGAGACTGGACCTGGGCTAATTCCAGACCCCTAAAAACTGTGTTTCCCTCCTGGAGAAACAGGCTGCCAGGGTCAGATCTCCGACCTGGAATCCATTTCTGTGTCACTACCTAGGTGCCCACCCTAAAGGCCCCACCACTCTGAGCAGTGGTGGCAAGGGGACCCAGCAATACTCAGGAGAACCCAGAATATCAGCCTAGCAGAGGGCACCCACTCCCATGCTTTAGAATCTGCATCTTGAGTAGAAGGTGAGCTGCAACAGCTGCTGTTTCTCATTAACAGTGAGTACTACAGCCCACTCAGCTTTGCAACCTGGAATTCTTCATCAAGCAGTTAAGAATTCTAGCCTCCTTTCCAGACTAGCTAGGGCAGCATGCCCCAGTAATATTGAGGAAAAGGCCACCCTCCTCAGAACTGGGAAAGCAGTCTAAGCAACAGAGACCCAGTAGGAAGGACCTCACTCTGTATTTGAATCAGCAGCCGTAGCAGGAGAGTTCCTGACCCTGTAGTTTATCCTGGGTAGGGAGACCTAAAGCCAAGGCCACCTCCATGACCCAGCATTGAGCTGCAAGTGTCATTGCAAGGTACCACTGCCTACTCCCCATCTCTGTCAAGGAAGTGGGACATGTACCCTCAGCACCAAGGATCATGTGGCCCCTGTCTCCCCACACCTAGACTAGTAGCCTAAGCCACCCACACTTCCTGGGCAACCAGCCATGCCCACTGAGGCCTCTGTGCTCCACACTCTAACACACCCAATCAGCTGGAGTAGGAGCCTGAGCCACCACTGCCCCCGGGGTCAGAGTTCTTGGTGCTGTATTGCTGTCTCTGCTCTATGCCCAGACCTCCAGGTACGTGGAGTTCTCGCTCTTCTAGATTAGGAGCTCAGGGCGTGCTACCCTACCTGAACAGAGAATTTAAGGCAGTGGAGGTTCCCCAACACCTCACCAAGGCACATTTCTGGGCACGCAGATGTCACACACCAGGCCCAACCTGGAGCAGACATCTGTGCTTGACATCAGTGGACCTGTAGGTTGGCCTGCCCAATTTGGTTCTGCTCATTTTGGTTCTCCTGTCCTTGAGGCTGAACTGGGAGTAGAGACCACTGTACTCTCCCTGAAGACAAGCTTAAGGCTGAGACAATAAAGTACATCTTCCAGGAAATAAGGATCAGATAAATACCCATCCACATCAACAGAAGCTGGTTCTTAGCTCTAGGCACCAACTGCTGGCCTGAAGTTTGAATGATGTACCACAACAGGTAATTTGCTCACACCACCACACACCACCAAGAAGCAAGTTAGGCCTCCCCAAACTCCTGCCATTCAAGCTGCACGGGAAGCAATGGGCTAGCTCACACTCCCACTACATTACTATTAAAACCAAAACCAGAGAAAGCCTACAGACACAGGCCATCTATATCAAATGAACTTATACAGATTAGGCACATGGTTCATCCAGGTGAGAAACAACCAGAGAAACAACTCTGAGAATATGAAAAAAAAGAGTCATCTCCCTGCAAAGGGGCTCACCAATTCTTCAACAACAGAAACTAATCACAATGAAATTTTTGAAATGTCAGATAATGAACTCAGAATATTGATCATAAAGAAGCTCAAAGAATGCAAGATAAAACTGATAATCAACTCAAAGAAAATTGAAGAACGATGCACGTGGTGAAAGGAGAGTTGAACAATTAATAAAAAGAACTAAAGAAACACATTGGAGGAGAGGTAAAACAGTACAAAGCTATAGCAGTAGGACAGAACAAGCAGAAGAAAGAATCTCAGAGATGGCAGAAAGGATCTTTGACAATCAGACAGTAAAAAGAAAAAGAATAAAAAAGAAAGAACAAAGCCTATGAGAACTATGGGATTATGTAAAAAGACAAAACCTACAAATCATAGGCATTCCAGAGGGAGAAGTTAAAATGAAAAGTATGAAAAATATATTTGAGGCAATAATTTAAGAAAACTTCCTTGATCTTAAGAGAAGCATAGACATCCAGATGCAAGAGCCCAAGGGACTCCTGTAAGATATATAGAAAAAAAAAATTCACCAAGACATATTGTTGTCAGATTTTTCAAAATGAACATGAAAGAAAATATCCTAAGAGCAGCTAGAGAAAAGTATAAAACCACTTATAAAGGAAAGAACATTAGACTACCAGTAGACTTCTCAACAGAAACCCTACAAGCAAGAAGAGAATGAAGACCTATTTTCAACCTCCTTAAAAACAGCAGCAACAACAACAACAACAAAAACACCTCTAGCTGAGAATCTTGCACCCAACCAAACTAAGCTACATAAACAAAAAAGAAATAAAGTCCTTCCCAGGCAAACAAACACTAAGGGAATTGGTCAGCCCTGCAAGAGATGCTCAAATGAGTTCTAAACTTAGAAATGAAACAACTCTCACTATCACAAAAGAGTACATAAGTTCAAAGTTCACAGCAAGTACCACGTTAGATTCCCCAAATCAGCTAGCTAACAACACAATGGGAGAAACAAAATCTTACATGTCAAAATTAACCCTGTATGTAAATGGGCTAAAACCCCACTTAAAAGAATCAGAGTGAGAAACTGAATTTTAAAAAAAAAGACCCAATCATGTGCTGCCTGCAATTGACCTACCTACTGGCCAAAGATATTCACAGACTCTGGGAGAGATATTTCAGGTGAATAGGCAGCCAAAATAAGCCAGAGTAGCCATCCTCATAACAGACAGCTCAGACTTTAACCCAAAGACAGAAAAAAAAAAAAAAAGACAAGAAGTACATTATATAACGATGGAAGGTAAAGTTTAACAAGAAGATTTAATCATCTTAAACATATATGCACTGAACACTAGAGCACTCCAATTCATAAAACAAGCATTACTTTACCTCCAAAAACATATTGATAGTAATAGCATAATAGTGGATGACTTTAACTCCTTACTGACATAACTAGACAAATCCCTGAAGCAAAAAGTAAAGGAAGAAACACCGGGCTTAAATTGAACTGTAGACTAAAGGGACCTAACAGACATCATCAGAACTTTCCACCCAACAACTGCAGATTATACATTCTTCTCATCTCCATGCAGAACATTCTCCAAAATAGACCACATCCTTGGCCATAAAGCAAGTCTCAATAAATTCAGAAACAAACATCAAAATTCTACTGAGCATCTTCTCAGATCACAGTGGAATAAAATTAGACATCAACACTAAGAGGAGCCACCAAAACTACACCACTGAATGGAAACTGAAAAACTTGCTCTTGAGTGACCCTTGGGTAAACAATGAACTTAAGATAAAAATCAAAAAATTTGCTGAAACAAATGAAAATAGTGACATAACATATCAAACCTCTGGGACACAGCAAATCAGTTCTGAGAGGTAAGTTTACACCATTAACTTCCTACATCAAAATGATAGAGAGATCAAAAATTAATAGGTTAACCTTGCACCTCAAAGAACTAGAAGAACAAGAAAAATCCAAACCTAACACTAGTAGAAGAAAATAAATAGCAAAGATCAAATTATAGCTTAATAAAAAAAAATAAAAGAATTAATGAATCAAAAATTTGTTTATTAAAGGGGTAAGCAAAATGAACATGCTGCTAGCTAAACTAACCAATAAAAAAGAGAGAAAACTCAAATAAATTCAATCAGAAATGACAGAGGGAACATAAATGATAACACAGAATTTTAAAAAAAAATCAGGTACTACTATGAACACCTCTATGCAATAAACTGGAAAACCTAGAGTAAATGAACAAATTACTGGAAACATACAGCTTTCTAAGAATGAACCAAGAAGAAATTTGGACCCTGAATAGACCAATAACGAGCAATGAAATTTAATCAGTAATAAAAGATCTCCCAACAACAACAAATCCCAGGCCAATCAGATTCACAGCTGACTTTTATCAGACATACAAAGAAAAACTGGTACCAATCCTACTGAAGCTATTCCAGAAAATTGAGGAGGAGGGACTCCAAGGATGCAGCAAAAGAAGATAACTACAGGCCTATTTCACTAATAAATAAAGATGCTAAAATCCTTAACAAAATAATAGTAAACTGAATTCAACATTATATCAGAAAAAATTATTCATCATAATCAAGTGGGTTTTATTCCAGGGATGCAAAAATAGTTCAATATTTGCAAGTCAATAGACGTGATACAGCACACAAACAAAAGCAGAAATAAAAACTATATGATCATCTCAACAGATGCAGAAAAACATGACAAAATCCAACATCCTTTTATGATAAAAACCCTCAATAAACTGGACATGAAGGAACATATCTCAAAATATTATGATAAAAACCATATATGACAAACCAATAGCCAACATCATACTTAACTAGGAAAAACTGAAAACATTCCCCTCAGAACAAGAACAAGATAGGAATGAATGCCCACTCTCACCACTCTTACTCAAAATCATATTGGAAATCTTAGCAAGAGAAATCCAGCAAGAGAAATAAATAACAGGTATCCAAACCAGAAGGAGAAAGTCAGACTATCCCTGTTCATGGATGACATAATTGTATGCTTAGAAAATCCTGGAAACTCCTCCAAGAAGATTCTAGACCTGATCAAGGTGTTCAGTAAAGTCTCAGGATACAAAATTAATGTTCAAAAATAAGTAGTGTTCCTATACATCAAAACATTCAAACCAAGAACCAAATCAAGAGATCAATTTCATTCACACTGGTCACAAAAAATAAAATAAAATAAAATAAATAAAATACCTAGGAATACATTTAACTAAGGAAGTGAAAGACATCTACAAGGAGAATTACAAAACACTGACGATAGACACTGTAGATGATACAAATAGATTGGAAGACTCAATATTGTTAAAATGACCATACCACCCAAAGCATTCTACAGATTCAATACAATCCTAATCAAAATGCTAGCTTCATTCTTCATAGAATTAAACAAATCTTAAATTTTATATAGTATCAAAAAAGAACTAAAACAGCCAAAGCAATTCTAAGCAAAAAGAATAATTGTGGAGGCAGCACACTGCTGACCTCAAGTTTACTATAAGGCCATATTAACTAACACAGCATGGTAGTGGTATTAGAATAAACAGACTGACCAATGGAACAAAATAGAGAACCCGGAAATAAAACCACATTCCTACAACCAATTGATCTTTAACCAAACCATCAAAAATAAACCATGGGGGAAGAACACCTTATTCAATAAATGGTGCTGGGAAAATTGGCTAACCATATGTAGAAGAATGAAACTATATCCATCTCTCACCATATACAAAAAAATCACACAAAATAGATCAAAGACTTAAATATAAGACCTGAAACTATAAAAATCATAGAATAAAACCTAGAAAACACTCTGTTGAACATTGGTCTAGGCAAAGAATTTATGATAAAGACCCCAAAAGCAATTGCAACAAAAACTAAAATAGACAAATGAGAACTAAAAAGCATCTGCACAGCAAAAGAAATAATCATCAAAGTGAACAGAAAACCTACTGAATGAGAGAAAATATTTGCAAATTATGCCTCAGAAAAAGGGCTGGGCTAATATCCAGAATCTACAGGGAACTCAAACAACTCAACATAAAAAACAACAACAACAACAACAACAACAAATAACCACGTCAAAAAGTGGGCAAAGGACTTGGATAGACACTTCTCAACAGAAGACACACAAGCAAGCGGCCAACAAACTTATGAAAAACATGCTCAATGTCACTAATCATCAGAGAAATTCAAATTAAAACCACAATGGAATATAAACTCACACCAGTCAACACTATATCACTAGAAAGTCAAAGAGCAACAGATGTTGGTATGATTGTGGAGAAAATTCCTCTATGGAAAACAGTCCAGAGATTTCTCAAAGAACTAAACATTAAATTACTACTTGACCCAGCAATCCCACTACTAGGGATCTACCCCGAGGAAAATAGATTAATATATGAAAAAGATACTCATGTGTTTATTGGAGTACTATCCACAATAGCAAAGTCATAGAACCAGGCAAGTGCCCACCAACAATTGTTTGGTTAAAAAATTTTGGCATATATATATCACAGAATACTATGCAACCATAAAAACATATGAAATCATGTCCTTTGCAGTAACGTGGGTGGAGCTGGAGATCATCATCCTAAATGAACTGATTCAGAAACAGAAAACCAAACATCATATTTTCTCACTCATAAATAGTAGTGTTGAACCCGGGACTCTAATGAGAGAGAGACCACAAAGAGCCAGCTCTGATGCAAACACACAAGGGTCTTTATTCAGGCTCAAGTCTGGGCTCACACCGGAAGCACCAGCTTCAGGGACGAGAGCCCCGATCCAGCATGGCAAGCAGTTTTTATACATCATTACAGAGGGAGGGGAAACAACTTTAAACTTGTTTTTACATGATAGGGTAATTTCTCCTAATGGGTATGGGGGCACTTGGGATTGGTCTGGTCCGCTCTACCTGTGATTGACTGGGGAGCTGCTAAATGAGCAGAGTGGAATGTCAGCAGGCAGGCTAAGCAAAGGAATGCCAGGGAGGGGTTTATTACTTGACATTTACATACTGCTAGCAGCAGTTGCGGAAGCAATCGGTTATTTTATGAGACAAACAAAAATTAAACTTAACAAAATTCTAAGTACAAACACTGCAAACAAATACAGTGAACGTGGGGTAGGAATTCATATAGTATTTCTTTTTTTTAATCTCTTGGGTCTCTCAAGTAGAAGCTAAACAGTAACAAAGATGGAAATAACAGACACTGAGGACACCAATATGGGGGGAGTAGAGAGAGGGCTTAAGGGTTAAGAAACTACCCATGGGGCACTATCTGGGGAAGGGGCCACCTGAGACCCAATCCCCACCACTACACAATACATGCTACATGTGTACCACTAATTCAAAATAAAATTATGAAGTTCTAAATCTGCTTTTTGCAAGTCTGAGACCCAGGAAAGCCAATGGTGTAGCTCCAGTCAAAACTAAAACATCTGGGAACCAGGGGAACCAATGGTGTAAAGTATTTGCTTGAATCCAGAGGTTAGAGATCTAGGAATGCCAAGGTTCAGACAGAAGATAGATGTCCCAGCTTAAGGGAAGAGAGCAAATTTGCCCTTCCTCCACATTTTTGTTCCATTTAGCCCCTCAACAGATTGGATGATGCTTCCCTGCATTGGTGAGGGCAGATCTTTTATACTCAGTCTATGACTACACTCAAATGTGAACGTCTTCTAGAAACATCCTCATAGAAACAACCAGAAATAACACCTTACCAGCTATTTGGACTTCTTTTAACACAGTCAAGTTGGCACATAAAATAACGATCATAAAATTTGTTATAAAATGATCTATATCTTCTAGACTTTGTTTTTTGTTAAAGAGTTACACATAATATTCATATATGTTTGCTTCAATGTCCTGATATACAGTTGACCCTTGAACAACATGGATTTGGATATGTGGATCCACTTATAGGCAGACCTTTTTTTAGATAAGTACATCAAATAAATTTGAAAAGATTTGCAACAATTTGCAAAAAGTCTCAGACAAATCACATAGCCTAGACATATCAGAAGAATTAAGAAAAAAGTTATATATGTCATGATTGTATCTTTTTCTACCATAAAATCCACACAAATGTAATACAAAAAGTTAAAATTTATCCACACAACTTATGCACACAAACACAGACCATACATGATGCCATTCACCATCAAGAGAAATGCAAATAAATGTAAAGATTGGGTATTAAATTATAACTGCATGAAATTAATTTTAGCACATACTGCACTGCCATAATAATTCAGTGGTCACCTCCTGTTGCTACTGTAGTGAGCCCGTGTTGTGTGTATCCACTTCAAACACCATGCGATGCTAATCAGCTAATCATCTGTGTAAGTAGTTTGTCTCTCCTGTAAATTGTGTATCTCAGTGAAACGTGAGCTCTTGCAATTCTCATGAATTTTTCATCGTGTTTAGTGCAATACCATAAACCTTGAATAACAGCATGAGACCCACATGAAGTGCCCCTAGTGGTGCTGGAAAAGCTCCCAAGAAGAGAAGAGCCATGACACAATGAAAAGCTGAATTTCTTAATATCATATGCAAATAAACTGCATCTTGATCTGCAGTTATGGTTGCCAGTCACTTCAGACTCCAGCTTATAAACAGATGACTTAAACTTATGGTATCAATAATTACAGTTCAGTACTATAAATGTATTTTCTCTTTCTTATTATTTTCTTAATAACTTTTTTTCTCTAGCTTACCTTCTTGTAAGTATACAGTATATAATACATACAACATACAAAATATGCCAATAGACATTTATGTTATCAGTAAGGCTTCTGGTCAACAGCAGGCTATTAGTAGTTACTGTTTTGAGGAGTCAAAAGGCATATATGGATTTTTGATTGTGCAGGGGTTCATTGCACCCAACCCCTACTTTGTTCAAAGGTCAGTTGTACTTGTATATATTTTTTCTCCTTCCTAATTTCAATTGCTTTTGCTGTCCCACTGTTTTGTTTAAACTTTATATATTTTATTGGGCTTTTCAAATGATAACTTTGAAATTAATTTTTAAATGTATTTTCAATTTTGTTAATTTCAAAAGTTATTGATTATTTTGTTCTACTTATATTTTCTATGATTTTTAAATGTTTTTCTTCTAAATTAGTATTATAAATGTTAACTTTCTTGATTTTAGTCTCCTTATTCTTTAGTAATAAAAACTAAAATAATGCAATTTCTTCTGTTAATTATTTCAGCTGTTGCACATGGGTTTGGTCTTACATTTTTGTCTTTTTATGGGAATTAGGTAATTTTTATATTTATTTCTACTATGACATAAAGGTTTCAAGTATGTAATTTTATTATTTATTTCTAATATGCTCACTTTTTATCAAAGAATATTTTTTAAATCTTTATTTTTGAAAAAAGTAAACATATTTTGTAGTCAAGTATGTTACCACATAATTCAGTTATCTTAATATGTAGAAATATATAACTATTGGAAAGATGAAATGAAGCATCTACTGCCAGTTGCTTCTGAAAGTACTATGGAAAAAAACAGAGGCTGAAACAGACAAAAAGTCCATGACTCCAAATAGCTCACATCCTAATTTAAGAAAAAACATAATCATTACAACACATAAAAACAATATGTATCATCTTAGAAGGTAATAAACTAGGTGATACTAAACATATTTTTAACTAGTATAGATATGAAAAATTCTAAGTCTAAAAATTTTTAATTTATTATCTAAGTCGAATACTAGCTGATACAAGTTTTAGTGCTAATCATCAGATCATTCTTATAATTTCAAAATAATTTATATTATAAATTGGTGGTGGTATCTTTTAATTAACTTAGCTGTTAGATAAATGATGACCTTTTTTTTTTACATTTTGACAGATTTTGACCAAAAAAATCATACTATATTGTGCATGCTGGTCTTGAACTCTTCTCAATTTATCCTCATGCCTCAACTTTCCAAAATGCTAGGATTACAGATATGAGCCACCATACCCATCTCACCTCTACTAAAGGTATAACCTCAACAAGTTAAAAGAAGTCTCTTAACAAAGACAGTATTTTTGATATCCTGAATCCTTTCTGAGTTTCTTCTGAAGAATTATATTCAAAGTGTTTTATTTTTTATTCTTTTTAAAACTATCTGAGGGTTTAGTGTATTCAATCTCAAGTTATAGTAACCCAAACATCATGGTATTAGAATAAAAATAGACACATATACCAATGGAACAGAAGAGTGAAGCTGGAAATGAATCCACATATTTACAGTTAACTCATTTTCAACAAAGCTGCCAAGACTATGCACTGGGGACAAGACAGTCTCATCAATAAATGGTGCTGGGAAAACTGAATATTCCTATGTAAAAGAATGAAGAATGAAACTACCCCTTGTCTTGCCATATAAATGAATCAAAACAAAATGGATTCAGGACTTAAATCTAAAATCTGAAACTATTAACACTACTAGGAAGGAATATTGGCGGGCTCAGTGGCTCAGCCAGTATTCCCGCGCCTTTGGGAGGCTGAGGTGAGTGGATTGCCTGAGCCGGAGGGTTCGAGACCCGCCTGGGCAACTTGGCGAGATGTCATTTCTACAATAAATCAAAAAATCAGCCGGGCGTGGTAGCGTGTGCCTGTAATTCCCGCTACTCAGAATGCTGAAGCGAGAGGATCGCCGGAGCCCAGCAGGTCAAGGCTGCCGTGGCCGGGAGCAGCCACTGCACTCTAGTCTGGGCGACAGAGTGAGACTCCAACTCAAAAAAAAGAAAAGAAAAGAAAAGAAAATACTGGCATCTCTGTTATATCTAGCTAAAAATGTAGTTTGGTCAATGTTCAATGATTTCTATTTCATAACTTCTATTAATGTGAACACCCAAGGCTTAATACAATTTCCAAACCACTTCTGTAGCTAAAGCACAAGAGCTGCCAATTTGACTTGCATATATAGTCATCCAATTTATAAATTTCTGGATACCCAGACATAGTATTTAATTTTCCTTTATATTTACATGTTGACTAGAAGGAAATATAAAATGTATTGAGAAAAACTGATTAAAATTATTTACCTAATGATTGCAGCAATCAGAAAAGCTTTTACTTGGAGATGGTGCCAAGGAAAACATCAACAAATTTTCAAAATTTTGGCTGAAACTTTAGTCTCTCTCTTTAGTATTATACTGCACCATCTGTATAAAACTTTAATAGTTTTCGATAATCTTACTTTTCTCAGTCACAAATAATAAAATTAGATATATTATTTCAGATAATGTCTCTACCAGTCCACAGGGTCAACATAGACTATAATTAAGTTCCAAGTCATGAAAATTACCTTTTAAGTAAATTTTAAAATGAATTAAACTTGAATAGTTGAAACATTGTTGCTGATGATTGAAGCTTTGAAATATTTTTGAGGTAAAAAATACACACAAGGCATTTCATTTCAGAGGGCCTTTCGTCTGCCTGAAAGTATCTATAGGACATTACCTTATATCATTTTGAGGCCTGAACGAAGGATCTCATATCCCTACCTTAATTTTGATCTTTGATTCAAATTCATTTACTAAATTCAGAGTTGTTTGACATCTGGAGAATTAGGGAGTTAGTGAAGTTATATTTTTGAACCCAGGAAATCCTGGCTCCTAAAGGCTTAACTTTTTTTTTCTTAGCTCTTCTCTCTTCCTTCTCATTCTCATGTCAGTAAGAAGAAAGCCAGATGGCATTTTCTTTTTTTTTTTTGCTTTGGAGTCTCACTCTGTCACCCAGACTGGAGTGCAGTGGCCGCTCCCGGCCACAGCAGCCTCGACCTGCTGGGTTCCGGCGATCCTTCCACCTCAGCCTTCCAAGTAGCTGGAACTACAGGTGCACGCTACCACTCCCGGCTAATTTTTGATTTATTGTAAAGATGAGGTCTCGCCAAGTTGCCCAGGCGGGTCTTGTACCCGCAGACTCAGGCAATCCACTCACCTCGGCCTCCCAAAGCACTGGGATTACAAACTGAGCCACCGAGCCTGTCAGATGGCATTTTCAATAGTTTTCATAGAAATCCTTTCAGCTAGGTCTTCACATTTATTAGATATGGATCTTATTTTCCATTATGGAATATTTGTATTCTTCAAAACCATTGTGTTTATCCTCCATTTCTGAAACTTAAACTTCTACATCTATAAATCTGTGTTTTTGCAATTTGATGAAAAAATACCAACCATTTTCTATACTTATATTCCACATTTCCCTTGACTTATTTCTCAATGTGTTAAGATAAACATTTTAGTGTATTTTATTTTCCTAAACCATAGCTTATCCCCTGGATAAAAAGTTTAGAAAGCTTCAAGTTTTCTCTCTTGTCTCTTATTTTCTGAATGTCTATGTTTCTTAAGATAATTTGGAAAATGTAATTATAGGTAATTACCTGGCTTCTCTTGAAGTATGACCATAGTCTTAAGAGACTTTGTTTAGAATTTTTCATACTCATTAACATACTATCACTACTCACATACATATATACATGGAAGTGGAGAATGAGAGATTGATTCATTTTCCTATAATTCACTGGTCTGTTTTATATCTTGCCATGTTAGAACTCTTTAAGGAATATAGTGAGTCATATTTTTCCCCCAAACCCTGGATTTCCTTTCAACCTAAAAGATAAATGATATTTCAATTGTGGATGAGTCTAGTGCAGCAGTCCCTTTCAGTGGCATCTAAAGATGCTATTCTTCATATTTTAAATTCTACTGTTTCAGATGAAGTGTCTGAAACAACTCTAGTACTATTTTTTTAATTGTAAATTACTTGTTTATTTGAGAACTTTTGCATTTTTGTCTTTATTCTTATAGTTCAAGTATTTTACCAGAATATGTATATGTGCATGCCTGAAACTTGATGAGGACTTTAAATCTGATGATTAGATGTCCTTAAATTTAGACAACCTTCTATCCTTTGTTTAACCATTGCTTGTCTTACTTCAGTTCCTTTTCCTCCTGTAGTCCCACTGTTAACATGTTAAATCCCTGAGGTTTTTCCTCCAAGTCCTTTATCTTTTTTTTTCATATTGCTATCTCCTTATATTTTGTTTTATGATTGTATATGTTTACCCATTAATTTTCCAAAACAATAACAACTGTCTTAAAACTGTCCACTTTCTCTTTTTCTTTATTTGACAAATTTTTAAATTCAAAAATTTTATTTTTGGATCCAGAAATTGATATGTACTGGAATTGAATTTCCATGAAATTCTTGTTTTTTTTTTACTTCAAGTTTTCAGTGGTGTCCTACATCAATGCTATTTTGCTAGACATTTCTCATTCTGTTTTGCTTTTTATCTTCTGTTTGACTTTTGGTGCCCCTTGAGTGTACGATCCATAGTCATTTAGCTACTCATGACTGAATCTTGAACTTAAATACAGCAGAGATGATCATAAGCATGATGGCATTAAATCAGTCTTTGTTCCATGGACAAACATTACCTAAACCAGCAATTTGTTACTTGTTTGCTGAGGCACTAGGGAGAAGACCCTGCTTCATGATATGCTTAGAAAAAACATTCCAGGACTCCCCTACCCATCTGAATAGACAAATCTTAGCTACATGTAGTTCAGATTCCCACCTGTTCAACTGTTGAAAAAGGTATGCTACCAAGGAGTCCCTTTAATACTTGTAAAGCTCAAGACATTAACAGAGCCATGAATCTTGCAAAACGAGATCTTTTCAGCATGTATAACATTCTGACTAACCCTTGACTCTGAACTGCCCACTGCTGATCACCAGGCTGATTTATGATCCTGCACCAACATTCTCTGCTCTCAATGGTAGAACTGGAGTGCTACAAAAGATGCTAGGCCCTGCCTGCAAGCCCCAACTTTTGCTGCCCAAGAAATGTGGCAGATAGTTCATTGTGGTGCAAATTTGTTGGCTTCGTTTCCCAAGTTGCTTCAACAACATTTATTTTCTGGCTACCACAGTGAGCACCGTGGAAAAGAAAAGAATAATAAGAGATGGGCAGTGAGGTATGCAATAAAACAGACCAACATTCAAGAGAAGAAAAAATAATACAAAAAGATCAAAAATAATACAAAAAGATCAATCTTGACCTAGAGGTTAAGAATATGAAGCCAAGCAAGAGAATGAGGAGTTCAACTTAATGTATCAGTCATAAAATTACAAAAAAACATTATGTTATAAGTACAATAACAAAAGTAAGATTAAAATGCTAAAGCATTTCAGAATAAGGAGTGATTACTTTCATAGGGAATATAGGTGGAAACGACTTGGGAAGTCTTCATATAAACATAGTTATAGAAATAGATTTACTAGGATAAGGTAGTGGTGTTGGCAGATCTGTATTCCTTCTGGAGACTCTAGAGGAAAATCTGTTTCCTTATCCTTTACAGTTTACATAGGCCACCAGCATCCACTGGCTCATGGCCCCTTCCTCCATCTTCAAAATGAGCATGTAGCATCTTCAAACATCTCTGGCTCTGACACTTTCTGTCTCCTTCCTCTAAGGACTCTGTGATTACATTGGGCCTACTTGGATCACCCAGGATAATCCTCCCATCTCAGTATGTTTAGTGTAATCAAATTTGCAAAGTCCCTTTTGCTAAGTAAGAGAACAAATTCAAAGGTTTGGGGAATTAAGAGGTGAACATATTTGGGGATCATTATTCTCCCTGTGACTATCCACACTCTGGTCTCCAAAGATTCACATCTACTATGTGTAGAAGTTAAATTCATCCCATGCCAACATTCTCATAGGTCTCAACCCATTATAGCATTAACTCAAAGTCTAAATTTTCATCTAAATATCAGTTCAGAAGTCCTAAATCTTAACAACTAGATCATCTAAATCAGGTATAGATGAGGTCCTGGGTACAAACTACCCACAAGCACATTTCTTTTAATCTGTCAACCTGTGAAACTCATGAAACAATTTATCTTTTCCCAAAATAGAATGGTAAGGTAGGAATAGAATAAGAGTTATAAATAACCCCATTCAAAAAGGAAGAAAATAGAAGAGAAAAAAGGAATCACTGGTCCCAAGCAATTTTGAAAAACAGCTGAATAAGACTCATTATGTAATAAAACCTGGGACTAATTATCCATGGTTTTCAGCTCTGCCCTTGGAGTTCCAAACTCTGGCCCACAAAATCATAATTTCAGGTTTTCATGAAGGGTAACCTGAGTTTTTTTATGTTTACAGCTGAGTCATTTTATCTGCCTGTTTCTTCTTGTCCAGTTTTGAGAATATTACAGCCTTCTTTTATTTTGTCTTTTTCATTCCAAGCTAGCAGTGTTTCTGATAATATAACACTTTTAAGATCCTTGTGAGTCTCTCACATAGGTCTCAAAAATTCACTCCAGTAGAGAAGGGGCTCCTCCACAGCTCTTTTCTGTATAATTCCATCTCTATTTCTGACTTCTGTTTATATGGCTGAGGGGATCCATTAGTTAAATTCCCTGTCTCTTTAAGGAGCCTTCCATATGACTGAATACTCTGACTTTTTAACCCCGACAAGCCACTAGCATACCCTTGGCTTTCTGTGCCAAGCATGTTTTTCTGACAGTGAATCTTTTATAATTTGTATAAGCTGAGAACTTTCCAAATCATAAAGTCCTGATTCTATTTGTTTAACAGTTCTTTTCTCTATATATTTCTTTTCTCCCTTATTTTACTAAGCAACAAAAAGAAACTGGGTCATATCATCAGAACTTTGCTGGAAATATACCCAAGTAAATAACCAATTTAACTGCTTGCAAGTTCTGCTTTTTGTATGACTATAGGATATAATTCAGCCAGGCTTCACGCCACTATACAAAAAGGATCTCTTTTCCTCCAGTAACATGTTTCTCATTTTCTTCTGACCTATCACCAGCAACACCTTAATGCCATTTTTCTACTTACAACTTATTTATGATGATTTAAGTGTTCGCTAAAACAATATAGATTTTCGTTATTGTGTTTCTTATTTCCTCCTGTGTTCTCAATAACCATCTTTGTACCAACAGTGTATTTAATGCAATCTAGACTTTTGCTACTATACTTCCAAAAATTCTTCCATCTTCTGTCCACTGACCCATCCCAGAACCACTTCTACAATTTTGGCATTTACATAGCAACACTCCACTTCTCAGTACCAAAATCTGCACTAGTTTCTTTTTGTTGCTTTAAGACATTATAAACTTAGTGAGTTAAAACAAGCCAAATTTATCATGTTATATTTCTGGATATTTGGAAATAGTATATAGAAATATCCGGGTACTGTGGCCTGGTCTAGTTGACACATAAAATTAATCATCACACACATAGTAAGACATTTCAGGGATTAGGAAATGAACATCTTTGCAGAGCCATTATTCTGCCTACAACAGAGATGATCTATTAATAGAAATTTGAAGAATCAAAGGAGTAAAGTGGGGAGACAAAGTGACATGGAGGGAAGCATGGGATATAAATGGAGTTGTAGAAAACCATCTCAAAGAGACATAATCTGCAACAGCACAGAGGGAGTAGAAGGAAATACAGAAGTCAAAACAGTGACAAGAGACAAAGATGGAGGTGACCGTAGGACAATTATATACACAAGTAGTTTGTCTTAATAAAGGATTTTTATTTTTACCCTAAAGTGAGTCATTGAATATGGATAGTGAAAATACCCATATTAAGTCACTGATGAGTTTTAGTTAGAAAAGATTAGATCACTGTTGTGTTTGAGGAAGACCATTCTGGCACCAGAGAAGACCAGACTTCCAAGGAGAACTATTGGGGGTAAGAAAAAAACATAAAGGGACTGAACCAACACTGTAACAATGGGACAGAGAGAAAGAGCTCAATAAGACTTGGCGATGGGGGGGGCACACCTCATCAACAAGGGTACCTGCATAATGAACATTTGTATACCTAACCTTGAATTATACCTCACATATTTAAAATAAAAAAGGTTTTAAAAAATTGGGTAAAAAAGTACTTGGTAATTGATTAGTTAAACATGATAAATCAGTTAAAATATGCCTACCAAGCATTTGAAAAATTATGTTCATGTCAGACAGAAATGTGATTACAAGGACAATTGATTATATTATTAGAAGACAATGCAGGCATCTGGCAATGTTTTGTTAGAGTGATGATATTTGGTTATATTCTAGGAAAATGTCATGGTTAATTGGTAGGAAATGGTGATGCTTTCTTATTACTAAAAAAGATTCAAGAGAATTTCAAAGAATCTGTAGTTAAGGTAGCTTTTCTGGTAGTCCCAATGCAAGAGTAGAATGGATGGTTTGATAAGGATCCTAAGAAAAAAGTAGGAGGGAATAGAAGTCTCCCACCTTATAAAAGAGATTAAATGAGGAGAAAACTCATGTAGCATCTGCTATTTTTTTATGCATTGGCCTATTCAATTACATATACATTTTTAAGAATCTTAATCATAATAACAACTTTTATTGAGCATGTTGTCAAGCTTCAGCAAAAAAAAAAAAAAAAAAAGAATGCTTGCATTTATTACTTAATCTTCATATATACCTGGTATGATATATATTTACTGTTAGAATTGCCATATAAAGATGATGCAATTGAAGCTTAGCATACTAACCCATTTTGCACAGTGGAGAAAGAAGAATCCAGACTCATACTTCTCAGATTTCAACAAGTATTCTCTTAAGGAAAGATGCAGGTTCCTTTTCTTTTTACTGAGAAGGCCTTACTGGTGTACACATGGGCAAAATAGCAACTATGGCATAATATACAAAGAGCACAGCCAAGAGACACAAAGCCGCCTCTTCAGACCGCCAGTGACTAGCTATGTGGCACTGAGCAATCCTTAACTGTGTTCCATTTTCCTCATCTGGAAATTACATCTATGTTTTCCATCCACTGACCCACAAACCAGTACAGCTAATTGTTTGGAATTACAGAATCCCCTTCTGTAATTAGTTTTCTTTCACCTTTCCCCTCTGTAGTAGTTTGAGGCTCAGATTCTCCTTCTTCCTGTCCCACCTTCTATATCCCATGGTGACACTGAGACTAAAGGATGATTTGGTTTGCAAACTCTCAGACAAAAGGACCTCTGAAGAAGTCCCGTCTTGATCATAAAGTATAGTCCATGTACTGCAGCTAACAAGGTTTGCTTTTTTTGAAACTATAAGTATATTCAGCTGTGAAGGAGAAATTCTATTTACTGAGACACTTTTGAAGGTGCATTTCATTTAGCACGAAGAAGAAATTCCACTGAAAGAAAATAAAATAAGGCTGGGTAGAATTTCCTCTCTGTGGGAGAAATTAAAGAAATGCTAAAGTGTGTTAAAAACAATGAAGTGTAGACAATAGAGCCATTCCAGAACTTTAGGACATCTTCATACTCTGAAGTTAGCTTTGGAAAGTGTATAGAAAGAAAGAAAGGTTTCCTGGAGTGAACCCAGATGAAGTAATTTGACATTTGGAAAACTCTTTAGTCCCGAAACTCCAAAAAGCAAATTGTTTATTTTACTTAGAAATTTAATTTAATGTAACAATAACTACCGGTGACACGGAAATAGCAGGTGGACTTTTGATGGTAAACACTGAAGTACAGAAAACTATTATATGAGAGAATCATACACTGTGACAAGCTGAAAAGCAATATCTTACTTGAGTAAAAGTGTATGACAGGGCTTGGGGCTGTTAAAACGATTGAAGTTCCTCATAATTGGGAAATTGCTTCTTTCACACAGTCCATCAGACACTCACTTGGCTGTACTTAATGGAAGATACTGATAGAAAGCACAAAGGTGTCACAGGGGTGACATTCCCCTAAAAGTCACCACCAAACAGACATTGTGAGCTTTCCAAGGGGAGGCATAAGCATCAGGCTGTAAGCAGGCAGGATTATAGCACAGAACTTAACAGCACAGGAGAGAGTTGCATCAGCGACTTAGGGATGGGGCTCAGTGGACAAGTAGAATCTTTGCTTCTTGTAGATAGATTTTGCATCCCTCTCCCAAGACCTCTCTAAGTCCTACATGCTCCCTGGAGAAAGAGCACAGAATGTGAAAGCAGTGTGTTCTTCTATTTGATTGAGAATTTATTTAAGTGAAAATATGGAGTGAAAAGAAAAGTAAAAGTCCTTGTGTATGGACTGAAAACTGGATTAGAGAGTAGGAGAGGGGAGTGTACATTCAGGGTAACTTGGATTTATACTCTCAGGTAGCCATCTTCAAGTTTTGCACTCGAATAAACTTCATGCTTAGTCATGTTTTCTGAATCTTGCTTCTTTAGGTTCCATGCCTATGGAGGACAATAACCACCATGGCTGCCAATGCTTTGACACAACCTCAGATGCGTGGCCATCTGGCCAGATGTCTGCAGTCTCATAATGTTGGAGCCTTTGCTGCATCCCTGGGGTTGCAGTTCGCTGTGGCTGAACTGAGAGAGAAGACAATTGCAAATTTCTACGGAAATTATGATTCCATGAAAGATTTTGAGGAGATGAGGAAGGTTGGTATCTTTTGGAGTGCAAAGTGATTTTGGAATATAGAGAATTTTTTTGGGTTGAATCATATAAAAGTTTATCGCTGGTCTGTGTTCCTAAACTATAAAACATGCCATGCTGGCTAAGAAATAGTTTCTACTCATAAATAAACAGTTAACAATTTTTTTTTTTTTTTTTTTCTTTCCCTGATCTGCTGTGAAGGACAGTTCAGATTACCCTCCGTTCAGCACTCTGATCTACGTCTTTATCAAGCTTGTTTCTCCCATTTCGGTGTTGTTACCTTGAATCACCAGCAGGTGGTGCTATCTCAGCTGCTCGCCCCAGAGGGGGTGGGTCTGGACAGGAACAAGATGGCTGCCTGCCTCAGGGCAGGCAACAGGATCCTTATGGCGAGCGGGCAGTACAGTCTCGGTCGCAGGAGAGGTGGCAGCAATCCCAGCAAATCTTCCCTGAAGGGGTTTTGATGTGGATCGCCTCGGGCCAGGTGGTGTGATGTGCTATG
>NW_007253006.1:200502-216121 GCF_000164805.1 Carlito syrichta | reverse complement strand
CACAGAGGTTGCACTAGTTTACACTCCCACCAACAGTGTAGAAGTGTTCCCTTTTCACCACACCCTCTCCAGCAGCTGTTATTTTTTGAGTTGTTGATAATTGCCATTCTGACTGGAGTTAGGTGGTATCTCAGTTAACAATTTTTTTTAAAGATAGAAAGCAGGAAAATAACTGTATTCTTGGCAACTTACAATTCTAACCTCCATCTTGTCATCAGTGAGAGAATTGTCTTAGATAAATCCAACAAAAATTCAGCTTTTAAAGTTTATTTCTGTGAATTTGTAATTGCTTATTTTAGTTGAAAAACGAATTTAATAAAAATAAATAAAAGTAAACATGAGGAAATTTGCAGGTCTTATAAGAAATAAAAGACAAAATTGGCCTATATTGATTATGGTGACTATTGGTAACCAGACATTCTATCTACCGATTCTTAAAAAAAAATTAAGGGGTTGCAAGTACAGTTTTGTTAGACAGAAAATATGTAGTGGTGAAGTATGAGCTTTCAGTGTATTCATTACCTGAATGCATTATTTAGCTCCCACTTGAATTTGCCTCCTCTTCTTCATTCTATCAGCTGCTCATCACTATTCATTGTCTCAACCATAAAAAAACTTCCCCATGGATTTCCCTGCCTCTACTATTATCATTTTCCAATGTGTTTCCACATTGCAGCCAGAGAGATATTTTCCAAAATACAGATCTGTTCATGTTGCTCCCTTGCTGACAAATCATAAATAGTTAACTGTTAGTCTCAAAACAAAATTCAAACTCTCTAGCATGTTGCACAGTGCATTTTGTGATGTAGCCTCAGGGGATGCCATATCACGGTTTTCCATTGATAGGATAGGGGTGGCAGGATTAGGGAAGAAGCCTCCAAGTACTGGGAGGTGCTCTCAAAAAGCGTTCTTGGGACAGAGAAAAGGAGTCATGTATAAAAGGAGGTACACAGAAGCCAGGCACTAGCAGAAATGCCTAACATCAAATTTGAAGGGTTGAGGACAAATCTGAAGGGTCTGAACAAAGCACAACCTGCAGGAACAAATTAGAAAAACCTGAAGCAGAGCAATCAGAACTGGTGCAAATAATGATAAAAGAGAAGCTTTTGGAGGAAGGAAAGGTAGAGTTCTTCATAAACATGCTGCCCTAGTGTCTGTTGGGGGACAACAGTAGTGATCCTGTAAAGGAGCCAGAAGGAATGAACACTGCACCACTTTCCAGCCTCAACTCCTGCTACTTTTCCTCATCTATGCTATCCTCTAGCCACGTTCAACTCTTCTGTGGTCACTGAAAAATACTTCATGCTCTTTCATGTGAGTTTGCCCACATGTTACCAGTCTGGAATAGACTGTTTCTGTTTCTGTTTTGGTTTTTGTTTTTCCCGGCTAATAAACACCTATTTAATCTTTAAGACTTGGCATAGATTTCAAGTTTTCAGTCTCTGAAACAGTTAATATTCCTTCTTTATGTCTTCACAGGACCTTGTACATACCTAAGGGGTATCACATATTATATATCATTATTATTTGTTAACATGGCTGTCTCCACACCAAAATGTGAGCTTCTGGAGGATAGAGACATGACTTCTCGATACACTAAATGGTAGGAGAAGGAGAACCATTGAAGACAGTCTCTTTTCTTCCAAATTGAACTAGAGAGACTAAAATAGAGCTCTACATTAAGTAGTAGTATTTTTATGACTTCAGATGACCTGAGGGTATGTCTTATTCTGATTTAAAATAGCTACCAAAAATGTTCTCTTTGCCTACTCAGAAGAAGGAAACCTGTATGGGCAAGAAGAATGAGAAAGCTAAAGACCCAGAAAACAATATACCAGAGCTGTGGGGTAAACAGTAACTTGCTGTTGGAATCACAGGGAGTTTAGAAATTGGTTTGAGGCTGGCTCCCAGAGCAGGATGACTACAGTTGCCTGGTCTGTTTTCTATTAGTAGGATGGGAGCAGGGGCGAGAAAACAGCAGAGAGAGTTGCAGCTGGACCTGGCACTGCTGATGTCACACAAGTACTTTCCTGATTACATATTTAGGCATTGTTGTGAGAGGCTACATTTGGTTCCAGTTAAACTTTTTTGTGGTGAACAGGTGACTGGTTCTTCTACCATGATAATACACCTGCCTACACCATGCTGAGTGTTCATCAGGTTTTGACTAAAAACGACATGATCCTCGTGTTTCACTCACCTTATTCACCATATCTTGTCCTTAGTGACTTGTTTGTTTGTTTGTTTGTTTCCCTGGGGGGAAAAAAAAACCTCAAAAGGTTTTGTCCATGTGGAAGAAGTGAATCAAAAAATGGCAGAAACTTCTAAGAGGCATCAAAATTGACAAGTTCAAAAACTGTTTTTGAGCAGTGGAAGAAGCATCTTACTAGGTGTATTGTATCAAAAGGAGAACACTTTGAAGTTGACTGAAATTTAAATATGTAAGAATAAATACACAATTTTTTCTCTTTGAGTTGGAATCTCACTCCATCACCCAGGCTGAAGTACAGTGGCATGCTCATGGCCACCCCAACGTCAACCTGCTGTGCTCCGGCAATGCTTCTGCCTCAGCCTTCCAAGTAGCTTGAACTACACATGCTACCACGCTCGGTTAATTTCTTGATTTTTTTAATGTAGAGACGAGTTCTCACCATGTTGCCCAGGCTGGTCTAATACACAATTTTTAACAAATAAATTCTGGGTTTTCTGGGTCTCCCCCTTGTAAATTCCTCATCATAAAATGAACAAATGCATTGAAGGAATCTTCAAATAAACATTTCTGTACTAAAAGGGGCCCATCCTTTAGAAGATAATTCCAGTTTTTTGAGGGGTGGGCCCTTGCTCGTATTTGACCACCTCCTGTGTGTTGGGCACTGTGATAGAATTTTATATATGCATTTCCAAATTTAAATTTTTTAACAAGCATCCTACAAAGTCTGTACTGTTAACGTCACCATTTAACAGATGAGACGTGTGAGACAAAAAACATAAAATTGTCCAATGGCACACAACTTAGTACATGGTGAAACCAAGAATTGATCTTAAGCAGTCTGATTTTTAAAATCAGTGGATATAATCTGTACCTTATGAAGTAGAAAATTATGTCCCTTAATCATTAGTTTACTCTTTGGAAGCAATATGATGATGTTGAAATTTTTTATAAAAGTAAACAAATGTTCTGGAGAATTTTTACAAACTGTCTTTAACACAGAAACTCCTAAATATACCACTTATTTATAAAAAGCCATATTCTTCTGAGGAAATATTTTCAACCAAATTTGAGCAAGAAAATTTAGAAACTTAATGTACATTGTTTTTCTTATCAGAGAGGTAGTTTAGGATAGTGGGAACATCACTAATTTTAGAATCATTGAATCTATTACTTGAATCCCAGCTTAGTCGCTTAGAAAATACATAAACTTGGGCCAGTTATCTAATTTCCTGGAATATCACTTTTCTCATCTGCAAAACAGGCATCATAATGATTAATTTGTGTGGCTATTTTAAAGATAATGTATATAAGACCTCTAGAAGGTTGTAGAATGCAGAGTAGTCGCTTATATTTACTAGCTCTTCTTACTAATCCATAGAGAATTTACTATCTCAGTTGTCATCCATGGACAATGTTGTTGACATGAACATTCTCTAAAGAATATATTTTAAAAGGTATCGGCACTGGCTAAGTTATTTGAGCATCATAAATCCAACCAAAAAAGCCCTCAAAAACTGAATTTGCTTGTACATTGAAACATCTTTGCTAAGTGACCATATTTTCAAGATAATCAAAATTACTGCTTTTTAAAATTAGCATTATATTAATTAACAGCATCATGTGCCAATAGCCTATGCAGTATGGGGAGAAGTTACTGATGTGGTCTTGTATTTAGCAGCATAGGCACACTGGATTTGTATTAAACAATATTTAAGTTCCTATCAAAAGTCCATCTATGAATTTGGTCATTTGAATTTCTGAATGCCTTAGAAGTATGGTTTCTTTTCCATTTCAAACAATTCCTCACAAATTCTTTTACTATTTATCTCTATACAAGATTAAGATTTAACCTGGCAACCATGGTTTGCCTAGTTAGGGATTTAATAGTACCTAGCGATTTTGTGTAAAGATTAAATAAGTTTATGTGTGCAAAGTGCTTAAAACAGGGTCTGCCACACAGTGAGCATTCCACACAAATTATTATCTTTGCTGCCATTATTAATATAATATTGAGAAATAAAGTTAATTTATGATGGAGCATTTTCTAATGAGAAGCACACATGATTTTTATTTAGAGCTGTCTACATAAAATTCCTCATGAGAGATGGATAGAAATGATAATTTCTAGAATTAAAGGAGGAAATTGTTATCATCAGTCATTAACAAACCCTTAAAATCTAAAAAGGTGTGATTTATTTTGTTAAAAATGAATGAGAATGATAAAAGAAAAGGCACATTGATTTTTTAATATTTTTTTCATCTTGAAAACATTAAGATGGCCATCCTACCTAAAGCAATCTACAGATTTAATGCAATACCCATTAAATCACCAGTAGCATTCTTCTCCGACCTGAAAATGACAATACAGGAATTCAGATGGAAACATAAACTACCACAAATAAGCAAAACAATCTTCAGCATAAAAACAAAGCAGGAGGCATCAAACTCCCAGACTTTAAACTTTGTTATAAAGTTACAATAAACAAAACAGTCTGGTACTGGTACAAGAACAGGCATAAGGCCTCAATTTCTCAACCAACTCATTTTTGACAAAGCCTCCACCATCAACCACTGGAGAGAGGAGAACCTATTCAGTAAATGGTGCTGGGAAAACTGGTTGTCCACATGCAGAAGATGAAAGCAAGACCCCTTTCTATAACCATACACAAAAATCAACTGTAAATGGATCAAAGACCTAAGCATAAAACCTCAAACTACAAGAATCTTAGAAAATGCAAGAGACATCCTTATGGAAATGGAACTGGCAACCAATTCCTGATTAAAATCCCAAGTACCCATGCCATAACAGATAAGGTAGACAAGTGGGACCTCATCAAATTGACAATCTTCTGCAAAGCCAAAGAAACTATCAAGAGAGTGGGGAGACTGCTGGGAAAAAATATTTGCCAACTGTTTATCTGACAAAGGCCTAACATCTAGGATTTACAAGGAACTCAGATGTGCTGAAAAGAAAAAAAGAAACAGCCCCAATTATAAAATAAGCAAAAGATATGAATAGACATTTCTAAAAGAAGATATACGAGCAGCCAACAGATACATGAAAAAATGCTCAGCCTCTCTAGTCATCAAAGAAATGCAAATTAAAACCAGACTGAGATACCACCTAACTCCTGTCAGGATGGCCATCATCAATAACTCAAAAAACAACAGATGCTGGAGAGGATGCAGGAAAAAGGGAACATTTCTGCATGGTTGGTGGGAGTGTAAACTAATACAACCTCTGTGGAAAACAGTGTGGCGATTCCAAAAAGATCTAAAAACTGACCTTCCATATGACCCAGGAATCCCCTTTCTGGGAATATACCCAGGGGAACTCAAATCACTTGTGAAAAAGATACCTGCACATGCATGTTTATCACAGCATTTCATAATAGCAAAAACATGGAACCAGCTGTGCTGCTCATCGAAAAAGGACTGGAAAAGAAAAATGTGGTACATATACACGATGGAATATTACACAGCCATAAAGAAGGACAAAATTATGAACTTCATAGCAACTTGGATGGGCTTAGAATTTATAATACTATGTGATCTATCATAGAAACAAAGAACGGACTAGAGTTAGGTGGTATCTCTGTGTGGTTTTGATTTGCATCTCTCCAATGATTAGTGAGGTTGAATATTTTTTCATGTGTCTTTTGGCTGCTCGGATGTCTTCCTTTGAGAAGTGTCTGTTCATATCTTTTGCCCATTTTATAATGGGGTTGTTTGTTTTTTTCTTTTCAGCACGTTTTAGCTCCTTGTAGATCCAAGATGTTAAGCCTTTGTCAGACCTGGAGTTGGCAAATACTTTTTCCCAGTCTGTAGGCTGTCTCCCTGCTCTCTTGATGGTTTCTTTGGCTTTGTAGAAGCTTGTCAGTTTAATGAGGTCCCACTTGTCTTTCTTATCTCTTATGGCCTGTGGGTTTTGGGTTTTGTTCAGGAATTGGATGCCAGTTCCAATTTCCATGAGGGTATGTCCTTCATTTTCTAAGGTTCTTATGGTTTGAGATTTTACATTTAGGTCTCTGATCCATTTGGAGTTAATTTTTGTGTAGGGGGATTGATAGGGGTCCTGTTTCAATCTTCTGCATGTGGTCAGCCAGTTTTCCCAGCACCATTTACTGAACGTATTACCATAAGAAAATGACTGACAGTGGTAGGAAACTATGGGGGAGAAGGGAGATGGGATTAATGGTGGTAAATATCTGTTTGGGGACGGGGAGACACCTCTTATCAACAAGGGTGCTGAATGAAGCATATTTGTATACCTAACCCTTAACTGTATCCCACAGTATCATAATAAAAGATATTGATTATAAAAAAAAGAAAGAAAGAAATGAGTTCCTAACTATTGGACTTTGAAGGATATTATCTCATACTGGGTACATTTTTGGATGAGCTATGTCTCTCATTGTTGCATGATGTATAAAATGTGTCTCTAAGTTGAGACATGTTTTGAAATGTATGTGTAAACTGTTTTACCTTTTCTGATGGTATTTTCACAACTGGGTTCATGTTGTATGAGATGAGCCTATCACTGTTGACCATTGGCTCAGTTAATATTAGGTGATTATTTGGATGAGCTATGTTGTCACTGTTCCACATTTTATGAAATTTGTCTCTAACCAAAGGCATGATGAGTGGAATGTCTGTTTAACTGTTTTACTTTGTATACAAGTGTTTTTGCAACTGTGTACATGTTGAATGAACTGTGACCCTCACTGTGGTAGGATGAAAGGGATTATTTCAGGCTTGTTCATTTTTGAATGGAGTATGTCTGTCACTTTTGCATGGTGTAAGAAATGTGTCTCTAACTTGGGGCATGTTGTGTGGAAAGTGTGTTACGTTGTATGTGAGTGTTTTTACTGTATAATCTATTGTAAGATGTGACTTGGACTGTTGTACATTGAATCCAATTGTTTCATTTTTTTGCTGGATTTTAAGATAAATGATGTCTGTCACTATTAAACGTCATATGACATGAGTTCAAAAAAAAAAGAAAAGAAACAAAGAACTGAGTATCACAAGTTCTCACTCAAAGGGGACTTTGAACAATTATTATGACACTATAAGAAAAGGATTGGTAGCTGGGCTCGGTGGCTCAGCCTGTAATCCCATGCTTTGGGAGGCCGAGGTGAGTGAATTGCCTAAGCCTGCGGATTCGAGACCCGCCTGGGCAACTTGGCGAGACCTCATCTCTACAATAAATCAAAAAAATTAGCCGGGCATGATAGTGCGCGCCTGTATTTCCAGCTACTTGGAAGGCTGAGGCGGAAGGATTGCTGGAGCCCAGTAGGTTGAGGCTGCGGTGGCCGGGAATGTGCCACTGCACTCCAGTCTGGGAGACAGAGTGAGACTCCAACTCAAAAAAAAAAGAAAAGAACTGGCCGTAGTGGGAAACTGTCAGGGGAGGTGGGCAAACCTTATCAACAAGGGTATTTGCATAATGAACATTTGTATACCCAACCCTGACCGTGATTGTAACCCACATCTTCAAAATAAAAAAAAAATTTTAAATGTATGATAATATCCCAAATCTTCTTGATTCCCCTAAAAATATATGTAGATACATTTTTCTTATGTGATAAAAATGTTATAAATTCTTAGAGAATTCAGATATATTAAACATATTTATCTATTTATAGGTAGAAAGTTTATTCACAATTAGATAACTTATTTTTAAAAATAATTGTATATAGTGTGACTATAAATGTCCCCATGCTTTTTAATCTCTTAAAAATATTTAGTTGGTTATATAATATTAATCCTTTGTTTTGCTTAGTTTGACTTTGCATTAAAATTCATTAATTATCTTAACAAATATATATTAGCAGTTTTTTAGTATAAATCGCCATGCTAAATGTTAGGGAAGGAAAAACAGCTGAGTAACAGAATTCCTGCCCTCAAGGAACTCATAATCTAAGAGGGAATATATACAGATATAAAAATAATAATGTAGTGGGTTAGGTACAGTGAAAGGACAGCAGAGATGTTATTATTTTATATCATTTATATGCTTCTTTTAAAATGATCTTTTTTTTGAGTTGGAGTCTCACTCTGTCACCCAGACTGGAGTGCAGTGGCCGCTCCCGGCCACTGCAGCCTTGACCTGCTGGGCTCCAGCGATCCTTCCCCTTCAGCCTTCCAAGTAGCTGAAACTACAATACGCGCTACCACACCCGGCTAATTTTTTTGATTTTTTGGTAGAGATGAGGTCTTGCCAAGTTGCCTAGGTGGGTCTACGAACCCTCGGGCTCAGGCAATCCACTCACCTCAGCCTACCAAAGCATGGGATTACAGGCTGAGCCATTAATCTTTATGGCAATGTCCTAGTTTTCTGTTGTTGTCACACACACACACACACACACACACACACACACCAAACTTAATGGCTTAAACAAACATCCATTTGTTATCTCACAGTTCTGTAGGTCAGAAGTTTAAGTGTGCTCAAATGAATTCTCTGCTCGATTCTGATAGAATCAAGGTGTCCCAAAACTGGGTTGTCATCTGGAAGTCCTGGGGAAGTTCACTTCCAAGCACATTTAGACTGTTGGCACAATTCAGATCCTTGAAGCTATAGGACTAAGGCATTGGTTTCGTTCCTGACTGTGAGATGGAGACTACTCTCCTTTTAAAGAACAATCCTCTGTGTTGGCAATGCACAACATAGTTGCTTTCTTCCCAGTCAGCGGAGCATGTCTTTCTGACTTTCTTTTCCTTCCTTTTTCCATTTCTGCTTTCTGCCTTTAAGGGTTCATCCTGGCCCATCTGGATAATCCAAAATAATCTCCCTATTTTTTACATCAATTAATTAGTAGCTTTAATTTCATCTGCAAAGTCCCTTTTGCCATGTAAAAGGCACACGTGCCCGCATTCAAAGGAGTAATATCTCATCACAGTTTCCAGGAATTAGAGCAGGACACCCTTGGAGGCTGCTAATTCTACTTATTATACCTAATGAGAGTTGTGATAGTTTTAAAAGTCAAATAGTGTTAAAAAGACTTACAATTTTTAAAAGTCCTATGCCCTTCCTCAAAAATTTTCTTGTCTGCATTCTGCCCCTCCAAATATTTTCAGTTCTTTTGCAGTTATTTTTAAATGTACCTCCATATTATTAAAAATGCATTAACTTGGAGGAAGAAGGAATCGATTTATCTCTCCCTGCTCTTTCCTGCTGAGTAAAATTTTAAAACTGGAAATAATACAGCAAGCAATCACAGGAGGACTTTGAAAGATGAGAAGAAAATGACAGTCTAGCTAGGGATATGTGAACTTGAGATGTTTGTAAATGTATGGTAATTTGTTTTGGTGAATTCTCAGTGAGTCTCTTGCAGCTAGGAAACTCATGAGAATTTTTCTTGTGTTATTTCTTTGATAATATTCATATTTTCATTGCCTATTTTTTGTCCCCCAAATCCACTGCTTAGATAACACCTTCTAGACTGATGCCCTACATTTTTTTTTCTATTTTTCCTCTTTGCCTCTTATGTTATACTTTGTGGATGATTTCACTGGCTTTATCTTCCAAACATTTTGCAATTTTTCTTTTATTTTGGACATATTTTAATTTCTTGTAGCTCTTTCTTGCTTTCTCTTGTTTAAGCTTCCAGATCACTTCTCATGGATGCCATTTCTTCCCTTATCTATTAATTATAAAATCTTTCCAGTTTTCTTCTACTCTTTGCATTGTCTTCTTTTTTTCCCCAAGTATTCCTTTCCTTTCTGTTTGCTTTATTTCTTTCTATAATCTTAGGTGTGTTCAGTTATTCTTTGTTTTTGCTTCACATTTAAAAGTGAGACTCTAAAAAGTGTGAAAATTCTGTATCTATAATCAGGGCTTCTGGATGGACATACATCACTCTAAAGTGACCAGGAAGTACTCCAGACATTTTGTTGCAGTTCTCCAAATTTCAATGTTTGTAGGTTTTCTCTCTGTATAATTTATACTTAATTTTATTTTCTTTTACTTCCAGATAAGAATCCCTTGAACTCCTACCAGTGAGTTATAGGCCTAGCTACGGAAACTTTGAAGCTAGTTGCACACATATAGCTGGAATGGAAAAACCTTACCTTCAGTATAAAATTTAACTTAATCCCTTTGTTTTAAGAACAGAAATTTGCCAGGCTTGGTGGCTCAACCTGTAATCCCTTGCCTTGGGAGGCTGGGGTGAGTGGATTGCCCGCGGGTTTGAGACCTGCCTGGGCAACTTAGCGAGACCTCATCTCTACAATAAATCAAAAAATCAGCCAGGCGTGGTAGCGCGTGCCTGTAGTTCTACCTACTTGGAAGGCTGAGGCGGAAGGATCGCCTGCACTCCAGTCTGGGCGACGGAGTAAGACTCCAACTCAAAAAACAACAAAACAAAACAAAACAAAACAGAAAACCAGAAATTTACCATTTTGCTGGGTGTCTTCAAATCCATAAACTGTTTCAATTTCTCAAGCAAATATACTTCCAGTTTTCTTCACTGGTGGAGGAAGGGACCTAGGTGGGTGAAGTTTTCCAATGTAGATTTCAAATAGTCTTCCTATTGTCAGCCCAGCCAGAAATCCCAATAATTATCTTTTTGTCTTGGGAAAGCAAAAGAATGCAATTATTAACCCAGTCCCAGTTACATCTCTGACATTGAATTGCCACCATAGTTACATGTCTCATTTAATCTTCTCTGCTTTATAAGATATATTATCACTATTTTTTTAAAAAGGGAACTGAGGCATGAGAAGCCAAGTTTCCCAGCATCTCACAGCTAGTAAATGTTGGGAAATTCAACATAATTTAATATTGGGGTTCTTTACTCTTCAATCAAATTTTGTGAAGAAGTTCCAAGGTAGGGCACCAGAGTGCTATGAATGTCTTTGTTTTTCAGTCCATACTGATGATTTCTTAGATGCTTGTTTACTAGACACATAATCTCACCTTGCTGATTCCCTGAGCCTTCTTTTCCAAGTAAAAGATGGGAACCGGCAATGGCAGCTCTCCATACTCCTCAGCTGCTCTACATAGGCATTTTCTCTGTGGTTTGGTAAAACTTTCTGGAGCATGAACAGTAGTAGACATGAGAACTTGCTGTTTTCAGGACCCACCAACCTTTATCCCCTTCCTAGTCTAAGAAACTCTCAAATGTATTTATACCACTCTCAGCTCCATCATTCAGAAACATGAATGGCATAGTCTCTAGAATAAGCCTAAAGTGTCCACAGAAAAATAAACAGTGATAGATCTAAGAAGTCTCTCTCACTCTAGAGAAACTTGTGGGGAAATGAATTAGTCTGATCAAATTTTTTGAAATGGAAGATGAAAAATAAATGTAAACAAAGCAATTTAATATATGATAAATTATTCTTCTACATAAATGTTATTTTTAAAAATCTGGTAATTTTAGCAAACTCTCTATATAACACCACTAATATTTTAAAATTATGTCCTTTTGGTCTTTGTTGAGGTCACTTGCAATTATATGATGTTACTTGCTTTTTTTTTTGAGAGTTTTGCAATCTCTCTAGGAGATTTCCCTCTCAGATATCTCATGACACTGTGTCATGTACTGTTTTTTGACTCTGAACTTTTTGAAATCTGCTTCCAAAAGCAAACTTCAGACTATGCTTGGTCTTTCCCTCTCCAGTTATTATAGAAACCAACAAATGTGGCAGCTTTCAGTCCAAACGCCAATGTCTTTCATTTCACTATATGGGTAAGTCTCAAGTGTCTATTTCTCTGGACATTTGCTCTTTCTCAGGAATTGAATTATCCCCAAGACAGTCAAGAATTTATCAGATACTCTTTTTCTTTTTTTTTTTTTTTGCATTGGAGTCTCACTCTGTCGCCCAGACTGGAGTGCAGTGACTGCTCCTGGCCACCACAGCCTCGACCTGCTGGGCTCCGGCAATCCTTCCACCTCAGCCTTCTGAGTAGCTGGAATTACAGGCATGCGCTACCACGCCCAGCTGAATTTTGATTTATTGTAGAGATGAGGTCTCACTGCCCAGGCAGGTCTCGAACCCGTGGGCTCAGGCAATCCACTCACCTCAGCCTCCCAAAGGCACAGGATTACACCGAGCCTGGCCCAGATACTCTTAATCAAAGGAAAAGTTTTGCAGATGCTGTGGGGTAGGCTTTGTGTCCTTTCTTGGTCAGGGTATGTTGCTCATTTCTGTAACTAGTCCTTACTGCTTTTAGTGTATAGTCACTGTGATTCTCCACTCTATTCCTCTTCTTTTATCCTCATGAAAATGGACTCCAAAATATAATTTGAAGATTTCCAGATCATACATAATTTTGACATACAGTAGAACTCTGATTCCCAGACTAAAACGTGTATTCATTTTGGACAGGGCTCACACTTATGTCACCATTTTCAATTTTGAGTTTCAACCCAGAAAGTCTCAGTATTTTTAATAAGATTAATATTTATTGCCTGATGTGATAATCTCAATTTCACCCATTAATATGTAGATATACATTTTCCTGTCTTCTTTATTACTGTTTCTCTTTTAGAATTATGAAATACTTGATATAATTTTCTTTCTTTACATTTCAACTGTATCATAAAGTATTTTATTTTACCTTCTTCCAATTTCATTGCTGTTCAAATGACAGATAAGCTATATAGTACAGGGGTCCCCAAACCCAGACAGTGCACTAGTACCAGTTTTGGCCTGTTAGTAACCAAATCGCACAGCAGGAGGTGTGTGGCGAGCGAGTAGAGCCCCATGTTCTCTCAGATCAGCGGGGATATTGGATTCTCACAGGAGTGTGAACCCTCTTGTAAAATAAACATGCAGTGATCTAGGTTGTGGCTCCTTATGATAATTAAATGCCTGAAGAATCTCCTCTCCCTTCCCCATCCCCTTTTCCCATCCTTCATCCCCCCACCCCCCCACCTGCTGTCTTCCACAGCACCAGTTCTTGATGCCAAAAAAGTTGGGATCGCTGATCTAGTAGACCATAAATTCTCAAAGCTCATAATGCATAAGGCACGTATAAAGTTAATTCACAGTAATTGCAAGTTAAATTACTTCCAATCCCCTTTTTCTTTTGGACTCAGTAGGTTGATGGTAGACCCAGGAATTGGTATTCTGGGGAGTAATTCTAATGCAGACCACACTTTGAGAAGTACTATTCCAGACAAGTAAATGTCCCCCCTTTAGTGAGATATGCTACATCATCCAAGATCCATCACTCCAATATCTTAGACCATTATCCAGAAGTCTAAATCATTGCCAATACCATCTGCATAGCCAAATATTCAACTCTGAAATGATTTTTTCTTCTAAAGTCTTGTGGATAGAAAGAAAAGTTGAACATACCACCTGGGATCTGTAGTCTCTTTACTTCCTTCAACTTCCTACCCAAAGCTTCAGAAGGCATTGTATTTTGAAGTGCTATTAAGTCAGAAAGTGTGAGAAGTGGTTAGCCATCTTACTAAAACTATCTGTCCTCTATATGACAGAGGTATTGGAAAAACAGGACATCTTCTGAGGCATCAAGAGTCTACATTCATCTGCATTTAAGTGCATTTAAGTGAATTAGGGGAAAGTTACCAACAACTATGGCAACTTGTCCCTGCTTCCTATGATCAATGGCAGTTTCTTTTACCCAAAATTATTTGAAAATCATCCTTGCTGGAGCATGGGCTTTTCCAGAAGATCTGAATTCTCCAAATAAGTGACCCTAAACCAAGTGCTATTTTGACTCCAGGGGACATTTGGCAGTGTCTGAAGATATTTGTGCTTGTCCTGAATGAGGAGTCAGGGAGCTATTGGTGTCTAATGGGTAGAGACCAAGGATGTAGTTAAGCATTACAATGCACAAGACAGCCTCCCTGCAACAAGAAATAAATGTAAATAGTGCCCAGATTAAGAAACTCAGCCGGCTCGGTGGCTCAGCCTGTAATCCCACGTCTTTGGGAGGCTGAGGTGAGTGGATTGCCTGAGCCCGAGGGTTCGAGACCCGCCTGGGCAACTTGGTGAGACCTCATCTCTACAATAAATCAAAAAATCAGCCGGGCGTGGTAGCGCATGCCTGTAGCTCCAGCTACTTGGAAGGTTGAGGCGGAAGGATCGCCGGAGCCCAGCAGGTCGAGGCTGCGGTGGCCAGGAGCAGCCACTGCATTCCAGTCTGGGTGACAGAGTGAGACTCCAACTCAAAAAAAAAAAACAAAAAAAAACCAAACCCTCCCCCAAAACTCTGCTGTATATAAAACAGGCATTATACCTGCCATGAATACACAATAACTACCATATGCTCTCTATTTTGATGCTTATTAAATATATACATCCCATTAGATAAGTGTCATAAGTTTTCAAACTTCATTCTCATGACTCAGCTTTTGGCTTCTTTATATAACCTTTTATTCCATACATTACTTTTTTTTTTCTTTTTTTTGTGTGTGCATATTAGAAGCATTATCATGGACATCTTATTTTTGCATGTCTAACAAATCTTTAGAGGAACAGCATCTCAGCTGTTGCATGTGATTCTTATGAACCTGCCAATCAAGAGCTCCCCACAATCCTGAACACATGGGAGATAATGGGGCCAGGGGTAGACCCTTCTTTCTTTTCCTATTAGGAATGACACACCTAAGGGAAGACACACAGGAGTACAAGATCTTTGTAACTGACTCGTCTAGAGGTAGTACTCTAAAGTACTCTAAAGTGAAATCAGCTGCACTGATTTCTCTATCAATCACTCAGAATCTTTATCTTTTCACTAAATCCCTTTTTCTTGTTTATAATCATGAAAGACGTACTGTTCCTAGTAGCCAAAGAACCCAATAAATTTTTCTTTGCTAACACCTAGTAGAAATATTCTCCACTGTTTTACCTCTCTTTTGAAAAGAAACAGCTTATATTCATTCACAATGAATTAGGGGTTACCTCTGGGGAGGAGAAAAATTAGTATGTATCCCTCAAAGCTCTGAAGCCTATGCCTTCGACTCACTAAATAAACAATATTTTGTAATAGTGCTACTCAAAAGGTAGCCTGCCTTCCAGCAGCACCTGTGGTTTATTTAACCAACTCATCTTCGACAAAGCCTTCACCACCCACCACTGGAGAGAGGACAATCTATTCAGAAAATGGTGCTGGGAAAACTGACTGATCACATGCAGAAGATCCAAACAAGACCTCATCTATCCACATACACAAAATTAACTCTAAATGAATCAGAGACCTAAATGTAAAACCTCAGATCATAAGAACACCTTTACGGAAGTTGGAATTGGCATCCAATTCCTGAGCAAAAACCGAAATGCACAGGTTATAAGAGATAAGATAGACAAGTGGGACTTCATTAAACTGACAAGCTTCTGCAAAGCCAAAGAAACCATCAAGAGAGCAGGGAGACAGCCTACAGACTGGGAAAAAGTATTTGCCAACTCCATGTCTGACAAAGGCCT
>NW_007253006.1:198320-199863 GCF_000164805.1 Carlito syrichta | reverse complement strand
TGTTCACAATAGCAAGATCATGGAACCAACCATGCTGTCCATCAAAAGAGGACTGGATTTAAAAAAGTGGTACATATATACAATGGAATATTACACAGCCATAGAAAAGAACAAAATCATGAATTTTGCAGCAACCGAATGGAATTAGAGTTTATAATACTGAGTGATCTCTCACAGAAACAAAGATCTGAATATCACATGTTCTCACTCATAAGTGAACCTTGAACAACTATCGTAATACTATAAGAAAAGGATTGACAGTGGAGGGAAAATATGGGGGGGGCAGGGAAGGGAAGAGAGGTGGGATTAACAGTAGTCAATGTCTATCTGGGAACAGGGCGGCACACCTCATCAACAAGGGTACCTGCACAATGCATATTTATATACCTAACGCTTAACTGTACCCCACAATTTTAAAATAAAAAATATGTATAAAAAATAATTTTTAAAAGATAAATTATTTTTTCATATAAAACATAAAATTTTAAAAAAAGAAATGTAAATGATGGGTCTTATGTAACTGCAGTGGGTCTCAGATTTCAGCATATAATCACCTGGAAAGCCTTTAAAGAGAACATTCATGCGTTGACCTCCCTATGCCCCCACCACACAGATTCAGTAGGTCTAGGATGGAGCCCAAGAATTTTCTTTTCTATCAAGTTCCAAAGTGGTGTTACTATTGCTGCTATTCTTCAGACAATACAGAGCAGTTCAGTGAGAACATGTCACTTTTCCAACCTTTAACCTTTATCCTTTCTGACAGAAAGTCCAGCCACTTCAGCTGCAAATAAAAGAAACCCATCTCAAACTGACTTAAATAACAAAGGGAATTTATTCCCTGATACAAATTGCAGCTTAGAAATATGAGGGTCTCAGCTGTAGCCAGATTATGTTGCCAACTACAGTACCTGGTACTTTCCAAGTAAATGACCTCCTTTTGAATATTAATGAAAACTCTGAGGCTGTCAGGTTAGGTGTAGACTAAACTGGTTGCTACTCAAATTTATCTTTAACCTTATCTATATAGCATTTTAAGCATATATTAGGCCTTTAATAAATAACAAATATTAATCTATCTCTTCTCATTCTTTGAATATGTCTATTGTATTTACTTGGAAAAAAATATATTTTTCTACTCCCTTATCTCTTCTTTGTGCCATAACTTCCAAATACCAGGAACTCCTATGTGCCAGGTAAAGAAAGGAGAGCAAAAGCCATGATCCCTACTTTAAAAAACTTAGGCAACTTTCTAGGAAGCTTTCTTAACCTCCCAACTCCAGCCCCCAGCCCCCAAACCATCTTAGGGATACTTGCTACTACTGTCCTGTATGCTACCTAATGTACCTCATTATAGTGTGTGAAAGAAGTTTTGGGGGTGCCCAGTAACGACTCCACGCCGTCTGAACTGAGAGATTTATTAAAGGGGCAGTTACACGAAGGGACTGTAACCAAGGAAGGACGAGAGAGAGAGAGAGAAAGAGAGAGAGACCGAGAGAGAAAGAGAGCAAGAGTAAGAGAGTGGCGGGGACAGAGAAAGCAAAAG
>NW_007253006.1:195240-198044 GCF_000164805.1 Carlito syrichta | reverse complement strand
ATGTTTGTACATGAGTTTAAGTTTCGCGCACGCACGGGAGAGGCAGGAATTTACGGCCTTCGTTGTCTTTGGGAGGCAGAGCCATCTTGGGGATGCCCTTCTGACTGTGGTCTGCACCTTTCAGTGTGCATATATAATAAAAAATAAATATGACTAAGTATGAAATCGATTTAATCAAGTAGTAAAAGATGACTGGGGGAACAAGACAATGCCATGGGTGTTTTGTGACTTGGAAAAGGATCCCTTCAAGTGATCTTATTAGGATGTTCTCATTTTGAAATGTGAAACACACAGGGTAATAAGGATTTGGAAAACATAAAAACCCCATAAAAGAAATTGCATTATGTTTTATTAAATCCAAATCTTAAAATATCTGATGGTGTCTTGAGAAGCCAATAACGTTGTATTTTTCTTTAATAATACTATTCTGCCTTGGGATAGTTAACTGTATTTACTGTTATTTTTTCCACATAGCAAAACAATAAATAAATAAGTAAAGTCACAAGGCCCTGTATTGGAGATGTCTTCAGTTGAATAAATCCTCTGAAGAGTAGAGTTGATTTATTGCTCCATTTGAGCTGTTTGCTTTACTGATGGTCTTTTCTCTTTCAATCCAGCAGGGTAAAGCTCTGTCAAAGAAAACAAATGACTCAGACTCTATGTGTTGTTTCGGTGTAGAGTTTATCTGTAGACCTTCATGTTCTTCCCTTATGCACATCTGACAATGTCCTTCCTCGCAAGGTCAGAAAAAGAGTGAGCACACATTGCTGAGCAATTTGAGAATAAAACTAGAAAAGCTTGTGAAGAAAGCACTGCAAAGAAAAAGCCATCTCCTTTCCCATCCCATCGTGCCTTTAGGTTTCTCCTTTTTGACCTTTACTTCTCTCAAATCATTAACTCAGGCATTGGCATAGCCAAGAGGACTTCTAATGATTGAATTTTAAACTATTTCTATAAATGATAATGATGGTGACAGTGACCTGTGACTTTCTCAAAGGCCAAGAAAGATCCAGGACTGTCCTATTGTTTGAGTCACTCACAGCTGACAGATGTACAAACCACAAGCCAAAGAAAGAAGGGAGACAACTGCTGGGTTATTCTGTACAAGGGAGGATCAATATTTTGTGAGATAACAAGTTCTTAAAATTTGGGGCACCTCTCTAAAGAAAAAAATAATGTAAAGTAGCAAATTAAAACATTTGCAAAAAAGGACTTAGAAAATGAAAAAAATAGGTACAAATTTAAAATGTAAAAATACTGACAGACAACACAAGCATCACAAAATTCAGAAAAATGAAATATTTTAAACAATAAACACAGTTTTTTTCCTTTATACACTTCCAACTTCAGGTGCCATAGGACATTTATTTAGCAATATAACTCTGGTTCTGTAGCTTCACATTGTGACACCAGGTGAACTATCACAGTGAGCAGTAAGAAGAGAAGTGACAGTGGCTACAGTACTTAACAATAACTTAGCTACTCACAAAAAAGACTGCAAAGTTCATAAACTCTCTCACAAAACCCAAGTAATATACATTTCCATTTCAATGTCTCCCTGACTACATCCAAAGGTTGTCCATGGCTACTCAAATGACCCCTCAGAGAAGGTAGAGCATGGCAGGGGGTGAGAGTGGAAAGCAGCAACAGACCCAAGTGTCACAGTTAAAGGTATCATGACTGCAGAGTTTCAAAGGCATATAAACAAACAGATGGTGATTCTGGAAGAGGATCTAGTATAAGCCCAAATAAATGAAAAGCCCTGAAGCTTAAGGTTAGTTGGTGTCACAGTAAATCCCAGATATATTTGGCTAGGAACTTAACTACAACAATTCAGCAAATGTTAACAAGTACTAGGCAAATTGGGAGAATTTATGAGGTATATGATAGGGTAGAAGAAAACCTATTTATTTGTATGTTTTTGTCTTAAATTTTTGATCTATGTAAATATATTGCCTGTTCAAGAAATAAGCAAATTATTTTTAAATAAAATTTTTTTTTTTTTTTTTTTCGAGTTGGAGTCTCACTCGGTCTCCCAGACTGGAGTGCAGTGGCCGCTCCCGGCCACCACAGCCTCGCCTGCTGGGCTCCAGTGATCCTTCCGCCTCAGCTTTCCAAGTAGCCGGAATTACAGGCATGCGCTACCACGCCCGGCTGATTTTTTTTGATTTATTGCAGAGATGAGGTCTTGCTGCCCAGGCGGGTCTCGAACCCGCAGGTTCAGACAATCCACTCACCTCAGCCTCCCAAAGGCGCGGGATTACAGGCTGAGCCACCGAGCCCGGCTTAAATAAAATATTTTAAAAGAAACTTATGAGACAGTTCCTAATCTTACCTTTGATAACCGTCTTCAAATTATGCAAGAGTGGAAGAAGAAAAAAAAATAACTGATAGGTTCAATAACCCTAAGGAAATTAACCGAGGTACAGATTCTGTTTTTAGGAGATTATTTGAACATTTCAATTCATGCTTACTTCTGTGCTGAAGGATAGAAGGATGAGGCCAAACAGGATAGAATGGTGGGAAGGAAGAGCCATTGTGGTGTTAGAAGATCAGTCCATTCATAAACTCTTATAAACTCTTGGACTGAACGAGGGCAAAGGCTCCTGCTAAACCATCTCTGGTGCTAAGCAGATTCTAGTGGCTGGAAGGCAAGGCAAATTCCAATCGAAAGGGCTAGACCAAGGTGACCAGAGAAGGAAGTTGGCCTCCTGTTGGGAGCCAGCCGTGGAGGCCCGCCTGAGCCTTAGGGATCCAGGCAGGCTGCGGACCCTGAGACCACCAGGCTGGTTCAGGAGCTGAAG